>NW_008751657.1:5108105-5120793 GCF_000715545.1 Opisthorchis viverrini | reverse complement strand
CATGTGATGATTGGTCACAGTAAGAACTCTCTTGGTCTAGAGTGGCCTGCCCCAAGTTTTGGATTCCGGCTCTGATCATTACTCACTTCACACGGTTCACATGTGCACATAGATGGCCACGCCCTGCCCATATACACACAGTTGGGATATCACGTGGGAGGACTGCAACGACCTAAGCCACTGGAAGAATTTGCACATTGACGAAACGAGAAGTGACATGTGGGACTGACTTTGTTAAATTATATTTTCTATCAGCAGCCGATGCATTTCCAACTCAGGCACTTGGCAAGCTCGCTGTGTGTCCACAAACTCCACAAACAAACTTTACGCCGGTCATCCATGCATAGGTATCAACAGCGTTCAGCTGCTAGTACCACTGGTTTCAATCTTAGTTACCGTGCTGTCGAATGGCCTTGCGACTCCCAGCAATATCAGATGACGATTCAGAGGTGTTAGTTAAGTGTAACCAATCGCCAGCGCACGCCGCCAAACGGGATGTCCTGTATTCCATCGGATCTGCGGTGATTCAAACTCCGTCTTTTCAGTTTAATGCGATCAATTTCCATTAGCTGCGGACCAGCGAGCGTTGTGGACATCTCTCGGCCCCAACAACACGAAGACGAGGTCCGTTTTGCTAAGGATGACTTGAGAGCACCTTTTAAAAATTGGATCAACTTTCGACTATTGCCCTGGGGATGTGCAAGACGGTTTTTTCTAACTTTCATGTGGCACTGCAGTCGGGTTTGCCTGCTACTGAGATCGCAACAGATGTGGTACTACAGTGGGGGGTTCGAAATTCAACGCATTAGGTTAAAAGTCGATTATTTTGGCCAGTATCCCTGTACATTTCACAACTTTTGACTATAGTTGATCTTGCTGACGAAACGTGATATTCACCGAGAACCAGGAGAATTACTTTCATCACTTTTGAAAAAACCTCCTGTGAATGTGAAAAAGGCGGATGAAATCACTCTCTACTTGAAGCACGCATAACGCAAACGGAAATCATTGCATAAATTGCGGATATATAGTCACTAATTTCATCGCCTGCCGAGTCAGATACAACTTCGTATGATCCTCGACAAATGCTCCCATTTGCACACGAATTGGGTTTTGATACGAGACTCAAGTGAGTCTAGCTGAATCACTTGTTTATGGTGGTCCACTTCAACCGAACACGCTGCATCAGACCACCTAATGATCCAGTTGGTGCAATATTCGGGATACGTTGTTGTCTAGACATAACAAGCTGCTCAAAAGCTGGCAGAAAACCCCTAGCAAAACCGAATTCGTGTGCAAATGAGAGTATTGATCAAAATCTGACCAATTTTGGTTCAAGGCTGAGGGAAACCCGGGGACCGCACTTACCGATCGTGGTCCCTCGAAGAGTTTTCAGCAGCCTTACGAGTGGTCTGTCATGTCTACCTCTAAAGATCAACGCCCTGGGATAAAATATTTCAGCGGGCACAAATCTTGAAGGGAGCACGTAGAAACGAGCTATTGCACGAGATAACGGGTGTATTTTTCTGTACCTCTCTAGGTGTATACTGCGGAACAGTGGGCAAATAAAATAAAACAAGAGTATTCATCATAAGAATGCCAACAATATGGCCGATTTGTTCAGTGATAGTTCTGCTTTCCATCCCCTGATAGCAATGGATTCGGCAGACTTTAGCAGCTTACCGTTCACGATAAGGAACGCAGCCTCACGGTCGACACAACTCCCATTTCCATGTAAACGACGGGCTACCATGAAGTCGGTTTTGATTGCGCAATCTCCCCCGGATTTGGAGTTGTGTTTGGTGGTGCTGGTACCAACTGAATCACACTGTGTGTGTCACTCACCTCGTGCTCGACTATTAACCTGACATTTCGGTTGGTAATTTTCAGTGTCTAGAACAACTCCATCGTTTCTTGCGTCGGTATTGTGACCCTTAAGATACTATCTACGTAAATTTTGCACAACTTTGCCGGTCCAATCAAATCTTCCACTAGCACGTCAATATTAGTTGTGGTATACACCCGACGAGATGCAGTCGATGTATGTCTGTTATAACGGGAAAGTTGCATGTCGAGGTCACATGTGTTGGTTTAAAAACTTTTCTCCTAATCAGTATACTGATCACATCCGAACCGGAGCGCTAAAAGAAAGCGAGCGAATTCGATCGACGAGCGTGAATCTCCGGCGTTCGAAACGTCAGGGAAAATCAAGAAAAATGGCCGCTTCACAATAACACTCAATGTAGCTGTTTGTTTAACAATAATTCACCAACAAATTGATGACTACGACGCCCTAGCCCTAAAAGGCTGATGAGACTACCAAACAATTTAATGCTGATGAATTTTACGGCTAGTTATTCGGGTTCCAAACTCGGCACATTAGTTTGCGTGTGCTCTGTAAGGAAACTGCTACATATCCTACGCAATCGTTGCGGACTGGATTGTGAGCCTTCTAAGCTTGGTAGCAGGGCACGACCTAAAAACACCTTTTCATAGGTGACGGAACGATCGACAGGTGATGTCAAATCTAAGCTCAGCATCGAAAAATGACAAATGCCATGAAGTTTAGAAACCATAAGAGTAGTTGAGCTTTTCATAGAGGAAACTACTCACAAGGTTGCTGAAAACTCTTCGACAACCTTGTGAGTAGTTTCCTGTATGAAAATATACTGCGATATTTCGAATATCGTACCAACTGAAATATGAGGCGGCCTGTGTGCAGCACATTCAGTTGAAAAAAACAGAATAAACAAGAGATTTTACTTGAGTCTCCCGTGAAAACCAAATTGATTTGTAAATGAGTGTATTTGTCGCAGCAGTCGAGCTTATTTTTGTGGCGTAGCGCTTCGGGTGAGAAGTTGCAGTCTGCTATGGTCGATAAAAGTGCGAACAAGTGCTATCTCGAGAGTTGCAGTGCTGTGCTCCATGGTGTGCAATTTCGCAAACAAAAAACTTTGTATGATGCATGTGGAGAGAGAGAAAGAGAAACCTGAAAGGGTGGGAGAACGTGGTGTAAAATAATCAAACTTCGCGACCGGATGCTGAATAAGGGAATATTAAACTTGGTCTCCTGCCTCCAATCCCCATTCTGGAGATACAGTCGCTGAACAAAGATGTAGTCGATTCAGTTAAAACACGATACAGATTGTTGATAGAAATCTCACGACTTTATAGGCAGCCAATTTCAGACTGCTAAAATTTGAACAACGGTTCTGTCATGGTCAGTGAAGACATCCACAGATAACATTTTACCTGCCATCAAGTGGATCAGTTCATGCGGGTGATCATAGCGGGTTACCAAAGGCCCTCTAGGCCACCTCACAGCGTTCAGTTAGATACGACCTGGGTTGCGCTGGCAACCAGTTGTTCGCGTTTCACGTTTTCCAATTTACTGACCAACTTCCGTTGTGTACTTAATTATTTACCCTCTAGTTTAACCGTTAGATATGTACTGACCCGGCGACGAAATCTCGGAAACACTATTCTTCGTCACTCTGTTGTCGTTGAATCTATGGGAATATTCAACCAGTTCTAGTTGAAGTTGCGTGGGTTCACATGGGTTTATAGCATTCCACTTCACTGTTGGGGATGTCAGCGGCAGAAGTGGGACATCAAGGACATTCACTATCTCACAGTGCCTCTAGGAAAGTGGTCCTTGATATGAGATGAAGTGATGTACAAGTTTGCTGAGAAGGAGCGACACAATCACCTGATAAGTGTAATGAAACGTACTGCATCCATCCAGATGTAACTAGAAAAATAACTGAAGAGTAAGAGACAAAAAGCACAAGACAAAGCAACGCGAATCTCTAAGTGGCGAGGAAGCCGTTCCAAAAACATAAGGACCACCTCTGACACAGACATATTTTTAGTCTTTATACGAGGGGATGACTATAGCATGGAAACTGAACGATACTTACAGCGGAAGGGTCTTCCCGTCAACCGAATGCCTCACGAATATATCAGAATACTGGGGAAGATGGACGACGTCACAGAGCCACTGTACGGTTTGTTTAACAGACCAACCGAAAGCTATCGAAAACGGAAAGTTCAGCAGATGAAGCAAGTGATGTGATAATACAAGGGTATACGTTCACACTGAGCAGAAGGGTTATACGCTAGACAAATCGCCAGTCTCGAGCCCAATGCACATGAAGCCGTATGCGTGGGCTACAGCATGAAAATGAATCGGGTCAGTTCATCAGTGTACAACCAAACAGCTGATAGATGGTCAGAACTATTCAAGAATGGCATGTCAATCGATAAGTCAGTCAACTTGATCAAGACAATGTGACAGTTTTAGATCGGGGAGAACGGTGGGAGAATGATGGGCAATCAATCGACTTGGTTAGTTTTATTTCACTCAGTTAACTGAGAAACGATTCACCTCATTGGGCGAATGTAGATCAGCCAGGAATGAAATACAAAACCAGACACACGTGGGACATTTTCCTCTACTTTTCTCTTCCATCTCCGTCCTCCGTAGAATTTCGCACTACGTGAGAAACACCAGTCCCTAATGACTAGGTTTAGAATAGCTCATCGTATAAAGTCTGCCCACCCAAATAAGCTTCAGTTTTTCCCCGCTAACCAAGGGGTTTAGTCCACAGCACCGTGAACATGGTACATCTCAGTTAGTGTTTTGTCGACAGTTTGGTGTCCTAAATAATACCGAAGACCCGAAAAACCAAAGCATTGTGTTTGTACACTCTGAAGGGACGCATTCACCACCAAATTTCAGTTTCGAGGATACCGAACGGAAACGGAAAACATGCGTCCTTCCATCACCTTCATGATGCTATTGGTATCAAAAATCAGTGCGCCGATGAGAGAGATTGTCAATCATCCTAATCACTTGGACGTATTCACTCGATTTTCATCGTAATTGTCGAATTAGGCTACCGAAAAAAATTACAGTTCCATGCTGATGATGTAGATGGCTTACAGTACCAAATGTCCAAGAACAGAGTCGAGGTTTGATTACAGACCTCAAAAAAATTACCGGTCTATTAGATACAGAGAACCTGGTGATAGCAGAGAAAGATTGTTCTTAGAATATATTCAGTAAGTGCTTTTAAGATTCAGAATGATCGAAGTTGTTGACAGTAGAACAGAAAAGCTATATGAGTTCCGTTCTGTCTAGCATTATGTCTGGCACCGATGTACTGATGAACACAAAATAGTCACTAACATGAGTGTTGAGCTCGTGCGGTCGATTGTGTAAACAACAGGTAGGGAGAGATTTCAGGTTCTGCCCGGAAAAAGACACACTACTCCAGTATATTAGGATGTTTACAAACTGCAGTCAACTTCGTCCATTCTATTGCTTGCGTAAAAGTTGCCCAATGTTTCTTAGTCTCCCTTCTGACTCTCAATCGCCCACGATCATACTCACAAATCTCATCTCAGCTTAACCCTATTTCCCTGAAAGACCCTAATCTATTTTGGCAGAGTTGTTCAGTTGAAACATCTTCGGAACTTCAAAACACTAGTCTAAGCTGTTGAAGACAAACTGTTTATTCAAGAGGTGTATCTCACTGAAATGAGAGGTAGGTTTAAAATAGCCTACGCCCTTGCGGGTGCTTTTTCATTGTCATGAACATCATAAAAGTGCAAAGAGAGCGGTGTTCGTTGAAGCAGATAAGCCAATCGATTAAGACATGCAAACCAGTTATCCTATGGTAAACTGAAACTCTGTAGTTGGTCGATCGCCATGATGTCGTGAGTGACAGTACTTTGGTCTACTGTTTATGCAGAGAACAAGGACTGCTAAGGACAAAGAATAGTTCACATCGGATCTGGAGAACATGATGTAGCAGGAGGGAATGAATGATGTTACGAAAAGTCTGGGTGCTGTTGGTGCTGTTCGCCTACTTGACTGAAGACACTGAGCAATATGGCAGTGTAGCAAGACATCGACATTTCGTCCAGTTAATCGGCAAAGAGACGTGTACCAAAAGTACGGAGGTTCCAGCTGTTGTGGTTTCGTTCAACAAAGAATGTGAAACCAGGAGGCATTGGGAGCGGCTATCTATTCGGTTAGTTGATGTACAATCATTCTAGTTGTCCGATAAAATAGGGTATAAGGGAGCTATGCGTTGCTAATCGCTTTGGCTGCATGACAGAGCAACGCGCCAGTGTCATTAACCACTGGTGAGCCCAGTTCCAGGGTCCACTTTTCGGTTGGTTCCACTCAACCCAGAGGCAAGGAGGAAAATTTTGCGAAGTAGACGACTTCTGAAGTGTGAATTGTGTCTTAATCAACATGACCTACAGAACGTAATTAACTCGTGAAGCGCAGGGGAGTTTTTCCTTCCTAAAACCACCTGGAATGCCCCAACATTGTTAATCTGATGGTGGACGAGACCTGGCCAATGCTTCAGGGGTCACCGAAAATTTATGAACTGCTGCGCTAGAGGTCATGACTTTGCCACAGAGTGCAGTGGCAGTATTTTACGCTTTTGCGGGCGTGAACCACTCGCGAAGCACAAAACAAAATTACTTTGATTATATAGAATGGCTTTCATCACTAAGCGGCCTGCACCAAGGGCACTAATATTGCCCTGAACTCAATGTCGGTGGTGAAACGTCCCGGGATCATTCTAATCCCCGAGGTGTCTAAAATAAGTAGGGGAGTATCAAAATGAAGAATGGTGAGGGAGGGCGGCTTACTCTTACTCACCGAAAGTGACAAATTCGGATGAAAAGACCGGTATGCAAACACAGAAGTTGGCATACAGTGACTATATAAAGGTGAAGTTTTACAAGAGACACTTTTAAGCGCCACTCATCATCATCATCGACAGCATAATATCCGTGTTCAACACCGATGCTTCACCGCCGTGATATTTTTCATACCCCTCTACAAGGTCAAGGGTTGGCCATCTCTCTGCCTCCGCCACTCTAAATCGGGCATGAAAACCACCACTCTCTTCGGCACTCTCTTCTCATTCACAAGTAGTATCCCTGAGACCCATATCCTTTTGACAGGTTGATCCTATCAGCTGATACAGAACTTGATTGGTTCCTGTAGAAAAAGCTTTCCCGTCTCCTGGACTTTCGCTTTCAACCAGCGTTCTCTGATATTCGAAACATTCTTCATTACCCGGTGTTCAAGATATGCGTGCGGCAGCGTTGTGGTCTCTAGCCATTAGTGTGGTTTTCCAGGCACCAATAAGATTTGATGATGTCGACAGGCTCATGCCCACTGCCAGGACAGATAGCTTGGACATATTCTTTCGAGATGAGAGAACAGCTTCCTTCATTTCCCTCCATTTGTTTTCTAAATGATCTTGAGAATCTGCATTATTGTGCACCGCCAGTAGACGTCTGAAAAAAACACTGGCTGTTGGAAAGTCCGGGTCTATCCGGATGATAGAACTTGAGGTCCCCAAAATTACTGAGTGAACATACTATGCCCGTCGAAAACGTGAGTGCAGAAAACCGGCTCGCACAGAATAAAAGCATCAGTTTTGTAAATCTCCAGACATTTGAACTACACTGACCTAAATGACAACTGAGACCTTCATTTGGTAGCATTCGCTCTCAGCAACCGCACTCACAACTTTCGGGAGTTTGTCTCTCGGAATCTCAACGGCCCGCTTCAAAGGGTCACCGCTAAATTTCACCGTCCTCGAGGTTTACGTACCTACTTCACCGTCGGATGTTAATAACATAGGAAGATCTTGGAATCAGATTCAATCAGTCAAAACCCCAGACGTACCATTCTTATGCGTGTTTGTGACTGGAATGCATGTAGTGAAGATTAGGACGATGCCACGCGTAGCAAGCTTGGGAGATACGGCTTGTGAAAACGATGAGAAAATGGCGAACGATTGGTAAACTTTTCGAGGCCTAATCAACCCACAGCCTACAATACACGCTGTCGATACCCTAGAAGACATCTAATCACATGAGATCCCAACTGTGCTCCCAAATAGATCCTGGCATCCGTCTGATGGGTAGCTTCGATGGAAAACTAACCGTCGTTTCGCGCCACCGAAAGCGCAGATATGCGTGGACCAGATCATACATTCAGGTGACGTAGAAACATAGCAGTGAAACGTTTCACAGCATTCTCTTTGAATGATCCAGAAAATGACTTGAACTCTTCACTGAGCTCAGTAATCTATTCATTGCCGCTAGTCACACTGCACATCGAAAATCCGTTGGAAAACTGTAGCATAATGTGAAGTGATCAGTGCAACAGATTGCGGCGTCTAGGTTGGGCTATACCCACACGGTTTCAAAGAGTGAAACTGACAGAATCATCAAAGTGTTTAGGTCAGCCATCAAGGCCCTAGGTTTAGCACATCTCACTTCTGCAAATCATACCTACCTGGCTGGTGGCTGCGCTAAATGAGATCGTCTAACAGTAAGGAGGTAGCCTCAAATCTTGGTAAGTTCCTAGATTTGTCTCGTGTCGCCCACCAGGCTATTGAATAGCAGCAAACATAGTCTATTTTTCGAGATGCATATGGAGAATGAACGCTTGGTTCTGAGGAAAATTTGACGAGATGGAGTGAATACCTCGGTTCATTCATTAATTATACTCTTAAACGTCCACCATTAGCTCTTGATAGGACGTCCTTACCATGTCGTTAAATATGAACTCCCGAAACAGGTGGAACTGGCCAGTGATCGACTTATTCACTTAAAGATATATTCAAAGTCCATCTGCCCATAGTTATGGGATCCCTTCAGAGATTGTTCTATTCAGAACGAAGTACCAGAGTGTAACCAACAGCCTGGGGAACCTCCGTATTGCCTGTAATACCCAAAGGCGATAAAACGCTCCGAGAACTATAGGGGATCAGTAGGGTAGATTTTACGGCGAAAACTTTTTCCACATTAGTTCTGCGCCGCCTAAGTACAACAACGGATTACAAAGTAAGACAAAATCAAGGAGGATCAAGACCGGGAGGAGGTTACGGGACACAAATTTTCATTCTGCGTTGGATCCTTGAATATCGGTTCAAATTCTAGAGGCACCCTACGGCCTGTTGAACAAGCTTCTGGAGAGAGACGCTTTCTTCCTGAAGGACACTATACTATCCTGAAGGCTGAAAATGCACCCGAAAAGCTGCTAACCCTAATTAGGACATGACATTAATGAGCAGACCAGTATTACGGACCAGGATTAAAGAGACAAAATCGTTCGAGTTGAATTTCAGTGCACCACCAAGTTGTCCAGTAATCCTCATGCGTTTGAACTTTGAAACTGACTGGACAAGAAAACGTGCTTTATCTGGCTACATAGATGCCCTACTAAGCCCTACTGCTTGGGTCGGGCGCAAAGACACCGAGGACATGTAGCCCAGAGTAATGCGGCAGCAGAAATGCAAGCGACCCTCTGTAGCATTAGACAGCACGCTTCATTTGTTGTCGTAAAACAAATTTCTTCAGCGTAAAAGTGAGTGAACAGACCAGCCCACTCCTTGTCAAAAAAGAGTGATCTCATGTCGATCCACTCAAGTACCTGGGTTCTGTCATTTTACCGAAGAGACACACGAAGAAATAACTGTCCGCACACGCAATCCAGAAACTACAAAAAGCCGGGCAAATTCTCAGTGCGAAGCTTCACGCATAGAGTGGTACAGTTCATCCCTTCTGATGCACACTTGTGAGACATGGCCTCCTCGAGTTAAGGAACTTCACAAACTGGAGGCGTTCGACCAATGGTGTGCGATTAGAAAGTTCGACAGGTAGACAGATTACCCAGTTGATCCGTGAGACAGTGCCGCTACAACAAACACTGCTTCTCAGAAACAGTTCAAACAAGATAGCGCTGTCGTCTGGGAGACAACATTAAAACAAGAATATCCATCATTAAGGGTGATGTCGAACCTTGGTGTCGTCTTTGGAATTCGACAGCGGTCGACACCGATCGTTGTTCGTGTGCAGCAACGATCCCAACATTACTGAAGCCCGTCCATCTTTCCACAGGTGAGAATCGCATTGAGGCAAGGCGAAGTGAAGTAAAATAAACCGTCCTAGTAGCTCTCCAGCCAAATCACATCGATATTGTCGAGTAACCCTGTGTAAATGTATGTATGAAAGAAACAAAACCTATGAGCAAGCACGTACAACTTGGTAGTAGGAAGAGTTGAGTAGCTGAACTAGAACGACGGAGTCCTGCAGCGATAATTGAGAACCACATGACCCAAGTGAATCTATGGTTGATTTCCAGTTGGTAGCCTCTAAGTAATTCAGCGTGAGTGATTACGTTGAAAGTTTGTGCAGGCTAGGAACGGGCAATGTTCAGCAGACAACTGATGGAGTCGCTGCTCAGTATCCGTACGCTGAGTATCTATATCGAATCCACCATACAACTGTGCTTCTTGCGGCCTTAGTTATCCGAATTGGGTGTTCATATTACCCACCAGGATGATGATATCGGTTCTTCTTACTGACCGAAGTGATACAGACAGCGATAAAACCCATCCGTAGCCAGCAGCCTGTAAGAACCGTAAACTGAGACGATAAATCGACATCGTTTACCTCGTTGATCTTCGCTGAGCTTAATTATGGGCATTTGAAGCTGCCTCGTTTTAATTGTATTTCGACCGTATTGGATAATTTACCGGCGGTCACGGTCAACCATTGGCCAACCAGAGTGTGAGGTTCCCGGGTCGACCCTTCCCGATCCGTCACTCCTTGGTGAAGAGTAGCATCACCGCTTTTACTAAATATGGAGATCATGCTCGCTGTCAGGAATACCTTAATTTCTTCACGCCCACCACAGAGTACAACAATTCATCCTCAATCCGAATAGTAACACGATTACTCGTAGAACTTTTTGGTGCTCTTTATTACTTCTGGAGCAACAGAAAGCAAGCAATTCGCCGACCGATTCTGGAGATAAAGGTGAGAGTGAAAATGCCTTCCTGTTCTTCAGCATGGGAATGGCTAGGCACCGAAAACTAATGTGATCAACGCAATAGGAAGAGTCCTAAACCTGTAGGTCCATGAACAGAAGTGTGACTGAGTTCATTCTTTGTTCACAAGAGCAAGGATGGTTTGTTAAATTAACTGTCTTATCATCACTTTCAAAGAAACCGGAACCCCGAGATGTTTCGCAGAAAAACAAGACAAAAGGAACAAGATAAGCAATCGGAATGTGTCAAAAACGCCATTTAGGGGAGGGGTTAAATTCGCAACTGAGCTCACCATAGCGAGCATTTCTAGATACCACCTTATGTAGACGATACGACCTTACGACACCACCCTAAAAAGCATGAGACCAAACTATTTTTATGTCCTCCTTCACCAGATGCTGTGCGGTAGGATATGCTGGCTGGTCAATAAATGCATGACAGAGCGCGTTTTAGGGAACCTTCCGGTTTAGACGAGCCTGGACTAAGATTGTCTCAGGAGTTAGTTCGGCTCGCTTATTGGAAAATAAACAAAAAGTACGTTGAATTCAGTTACAAGGTCGCCAAGCCGACCAAAGCTAGTCAGGTGGTAGATGTTAGATACACATGAGAAAACCACTACAAGTCTATGGAACGCCTCTCCCTGCATCCACAAAAGATGTGTGTATAAACTACACTTGACATCGTATGGAGAAGCCAGACAGCCTAACAGTAGCCACAAGACGTCTATAAGCAATGCTACTCCGGGCTAATCAGTCCGTAAAACTGGGGTCTAGACCCATTTGTGTTTTATGAGGTCACAACTGCAACAGCGGAGGAACGCCGTGAACGATAGTTAGGGTAATTTCTATGACCCTTGACGGGCCATTTATCCAAGAGGGACCACAACGCGTTTCCCGCTTGATTGCTGCCCAAGAGCAGGATGCTCATTCGGCGAACTGAAGACGTATTTCTCTCGGACGTGCCGCTTGGTGAGAGGAGCAATGCAATTATTTAACGGGGTAACACATGACGCGAGAATTGTCTTGGAATGCAACATGGGAGAACACATTAACCAACTTGAGTAACGGAAATGTCTGATACAGACAGTTCCCTACCACCACTCCGTCCGCACACATAGAAGTGTCCAGTCGGCCCAGAAAACAGTAACCACTTACCTGGATTTCTACGCCACATCGCCCAAAGGTCGCTGAGGCTGACATACGGATCTTCTTTGGTTAATGAACGTGGATTCTGCGCTGAATCCGCTGGGCTGAATTCTTTTCTGACAAACTGGAACAAAAGTCAAATAAGAAAGTGCGGGGGCACAACGGATGTATTATGATGATGATATTCCAGGTGAAAAAGATAATGGAAGATTGGATGGAAAGTGAATAAATACCACTGGCAACTCGATCAGGCACCAGTAGGAAGCACGGGAGGAAATAGCTTACGTGGATTATTGGGCGCAGTTTAACACAAACAAGTGAGCATTAGACTTGGGTTTCGCTGGATCTCACCAACAGTGTATAACTCAGCCCGAAGCTGAAAATCGAGCAATTGATACACAGGGTGTACATCCTACTACTAACCCACTGGCACACGCCGGATACCAAGAATCGCCACGTTCAAACAAGCCAGGATCCTCAGAGCTGGACGGTGTGGCATGCCCTGGACGGCAACCCAGTAGTTGGTTTGGCTGCGCTAATCGACAACCTCTCAGAGGCTTCTAGTCAGGTGGTGCGACACGCTTTAAACTTATCGGACATCTCTTGACTGCCTACAGATGGCTGTGGCATTTGTTAAATTTTCTTCTCTGATGATATATATATTAT
>NW_008751657.1:5105548-5107689 GCF_000715545.1 Opisthorchis viverrini | reverse complement strand
TCTCACGGCGTGGACTAAACCACGCCCAAGTTTAAGGAATGGACTACTCAAATGAAAATGGCATGGATAAGTATTCAACAACCACCCACGGGTGTGATGGGGCTATTACTCGAGAGACATGTGAACGGCTTTGAAAGTGTCATCACAGGAAGACTTTACCAATGTTGGGCAGTTCGAGATAAGGGGATTGGTTGTCACAGTGATCATGCACCCACCGATCAGTGAGTTAAACTGTTATTTTGATGAGTCCCTGGCTGAGTAGATGACCCAACTACTAATCGAGAAAGGTCAAAATAACCTGGTTATTTCATAATAGTCAACGGCTGGCCGTACCCTATATCGATGGGAGTCGATTTGGTAGGTACGGAATCGTTTCATACCACAAGCTATAAAAGAACTATAAAGAGTAAATAACGAAACAAATTAGACAAGGTTCACAAACCCACAGCTATGAAGGAAGAAGGACAGCTGTTTAGCAGAGATCGGTTTAGCAGTACAATGAGGCTCCTAACACTGAAAAAAATTACATCAATGTAGTGTTCTTCGAAAGCCTTCGCTTTAATGTTTCATGTTAGAAATACCTAGGTTGGTGACAAGATAGTGTCGTTGCGACTGTCTTGAACAAGGAATAAAAGAAATCGAACCATCTGGCCACAGAACTCTTAAAACGTCCTGCGATTCAAAGAAGAAGAAAGCACTGACGTGCTATCGAACCGTGGGATCTCAGGTGAAAGTTAGGGCTGGCATTTTGAAACCTGAAGAACCCATACTTCCCTCGAAATAACTCATGAAATAACTGCCAGTTTTCGAACGAAACCTTTGAATTTGTGGCCATGTACGTATGGATACGGGAGAAATGGTACAAAATACCGACGGCTAACGAATGGAATGAGACTCAGATAGAAAGTATCAACAGTTCAATCGCGTAGCACTGATCAGAAACGGTTCCACGGCACTCAACCACCCAGGAGACCGAGGATAAGCACACTTCGCCAGGAACGATGTGTTTTATCTAACATTCAAAACACTCGGTAAATGTGATCGGGAAATAATCATGGGCTAACTCAACATTCGACCTCGTAAATAAACACTTAAACTTACGCTAGCTGCCTCAGACGAGTCCACATGTCCATTATTGTCACCATCAATCTGCTTGTGTATGTTCCCGATGCCTTCGAAAGACAAGAATTTCTTATAACAAGTGGTGAGGTCGTCAGTCAAATCGCATATTTCAGAAGTGCCTAGAGAGATTCGGGTAAAGGTCAGACACGATACTCACCAGTTGGGATAACAAAACAGACGAATGCAAGAAGCAGGATATACATCCCCTCCTGGCCACTTGCTCAGGGTTAGAAATTAGGAAAGCGATCGATCCGGGGGAGCTAGAAGTTGGAAAAAACGTTGCAACAATCAATCCTGAGAAACCGAATCGGTATCATGGCGTTGATATTAAAATTCACCATGTCGCCAGAAGGTACCAAGGCAAAGTGAGGTCAGGAAAAAAGTAAAAGTGGATAGGACAGTGCTATTGGTTGTTGATCAGATGGCTGTTGATTTAAAATTCATCGCCAGAAGGTACCAAGGCAAAGTGAGGTCAGGAAAAAAGTAAAAGTGGATAGGACAGTGCTATTGGTTGTTGATCAGATCAGATGTGATCTGTTCGCCGAGCTTGGCAATTGGCTTGCAAACGTTTCGTCACCATACGAGGAGACATCATCAGTGCGCAGTTGGGTGGGTACTTCTTCCTTGCCTGCGTGTGTTTATATAGCAGTCAAAGGCCATCTGTTATCTGACGTGATTGGCTACCTGAAGTTTAACGAGTCTAGTGAATCTATTGGTCCGTTTGTGATCCTTGTTGCGTTGTGGTCTGTGTTCCTTTGTGTTGATTGGTTATCCCAACGGATTCTAATTTTAGTAGCTTGTTCTCTCTGGCCTTGATTCGCATTGCGTTGTGGTCTGCCGTTCTCGAGTTTGGTTGGTTGCTTGTACCGCCCTATTTCCTCCACCGTGGCGGTTAATGTCCCTGCGTCCGCCGGTTGATTTGGTGCTTTGATTGGGCGCCTTCTCCAATCCAGTTGATGTGTCCGTTTGAATGACGCTTTCTTGCTTCTTGTATGAGTTCCTCGTATGGTCGCTTTTGC
>NW_008751657.1:5074839-5103917 GCF_000715545.1 Opisthorchis viverrini | reverse complement strand
GAGAATTTGCCATCTAGATGAGCCTTCTTGTTTTTAGCAGTAGATGAAACTCTTCGTTCTACCGCCATGCTGAGTTGCTCCATGAGATATGGTCCTATTGTCCTCAAGCAGGTCTCCCTATGTTCGTTGGCTATTCTCTCGTATTTCCTAATGCGGTTGTGAGCGTCTGTAATCATGAGTCTGACCATTCGTCGGCCATTCTGTCTAGCTATTATCCAAGCTTGTGGATGGTTTATTGGTGGTCGGTAGGTTACGCTACGTGGAAGGACGTGTTTCCGCAGGCATTCATGGAGGAAGTAGAGTTGTTGTCGCGTGGAGGCTTGTCGGCAGCCGAAAGTCTCCCATCGACGGGCAGTTTTGAGCGTGGAACACCCAAAGTAGTTGGTAATGTGGTGAAATATTGGTAGCTCGGGTGAGTTTATTGGTTGTTGATTAGATGGCTGTTGATCTGTTCGCCGAGCTTGGCAACTGGCTTGCAAACGTTTCGTCACCAATTTACCACAACCATTCCGAGGTGTCTACAAACTCCAGACACTCGACAAAAGTTGGCAACAAAAAAACGTTGACACCTATTATCAGTCATATCTTGCAGCGTCTCCAACCACAAACAGGAGGGATCACGCAGACTTTATCCTGGAAGGCGAGTCGCACCGACAGTACCCAGATTTTTCGTAATCTGTTTCATATCTTTGAGGCATGTCAGAAGTTGAATACCTTTCTGCGCTATTCTAAATTGGATACGGAAAACAGCACCACTTTCGGCAAATGATGATTGGGCATGCGTAGTACATGGCATGACCATCGCAACTTTTGGTGCTGTACACGGCCTTCAGTTGATTCCCTGTCGCGCAATCAAACATTCGTTTTCTAACGCTCTGAGAACAAACAGGTGAACACCTCACGGCCCGCTTTCAATCAATCAACATGGGGGTCTTAAAAACGCTAAGTGCAGTGAGGCGGATTCGTTGGCAGGGGCTGAATAATCTTTCTATTTTCCTCTCTTTGAATCGGAATGCTAAATCCATGACCAAGGTAGTATTAGTGGTCGGGGGAGCCTCTCTTGAAGAAAACACTGTCTATGGGTGGTATGAATAAAGTATAAGGCATCCAATGCCAATTTAGATGATATAATGAAACTGAAAAGTTCGCTTTACGGCACCTGTGATGTAAACACATCCCTATATACACACTTATAGTCCAGAGACACCACCACGCAGATGGCAAATCTCTGTAGGGAAGCTACCATCTGACAAAAGCCAAGCAGAATTGCACCAGATGCTCCCGTTTGTGTCCAAACTTGTGTGCGATCTCGATGTGAATATTTTCACTCTGCTCTTTTTGGCTCGGATTCTTTAAATACCTGGGCAATTTTAAAGAACCTAAATAATCCTGTCGCCAGTTCGCTATATGCATCACACCTGCAAAGTGCTGCTAAAGACTCGGTGGGATCAAACTCAAACGTCATGTTTGCAGACCAGACAATCGACATGGTAGATAAATTCGTTTACCCGACCAGTTGTATAAACTCCAGTCGACTGGCTGGAGACCGAATGGATTACTTTCCGAATAGGGAAGGCCAGGGCAGATTTGACCAGACTATGGCGCCAATGTGACATCAGTTTCCTTGTCGAGTGCAAAGTGTACACTACTGAGGTGAGATCCATACTGCATTATGGACACCACGTGTAAATGGTGTACGAAAGCTGTCAGTGTTTGACCGAAGCATTGGTCGGATCTGGTGGAAACGTATTAGCAACGCTAAGGTATGCACTATGACTTTAGCAAAAAGGGATTTTCCCACGATTGATGAGCTACTGACGCTTCATAGCTTACGCTAGTTAAGAGAATGACATCGGATGACAGAAGACTGTCTGCATCGTACAGCTCCTTTCGCCTAATCCTGTGCTGAGTAGAAGCGACAAAGAGGTGGACGGCCCGTGATTTGACAACAGAGTATGAGGACATGATAAATTATAATTAATAATAATAATCGTTCAGCTGTAACACCCTTTCGGTGCCTAGCTGCCATGTCATGTCACCAAAGCACGAGGACTGAGGCACTCGGGGCGAACCCAGATTTCTCTTCAGGCGTCTGGTGATCCTGATGCAGTGGATCGTGGCGTGGCATCTATGGGAGCTGAGCTTAGCCTCAGGGCCCAGTGCGCTTTACCGGACCAGATTCCAGATAAAACCTTTGCGCGGTTAGATTGCCTGATTCAATCAATATCAATGTATGTCGACGCGGCAACTGGTGTTTGTTTGTTGTGTCAGCATATACTACGAAAGATGGCAGCTGAGGTTGAGAAATATAGCTTCTATCGGGATTTGTCACAGTTGATTCGGTCTGACAGACATGAAGAAGTCGTGATTCTGGCAGGTAATATGAATGTTCAGGTTGGCCGACTAACTCCAGACGATGATTACCTCGGTGACCCTTCAGGGTTGACGCTAATCGCACAAATGATGGGGAACGACCTCAATTGGGCGACGAATATTACTTATTTCCAGGCAGCACAAACATTCACCGCGTGCCTTAGAGGCCACCAAAGGTAAACCACTCGTAAACTCATTCGGACCATGTGGCAACCAGCCAGTGGTTGGGAGCTTCGATACAAGATTGTCTCTCGTTTAGGAGGATACCACTTGACCCTGATCACGGCGTTGGGCGGACACGTGTATCTACTGGTTCCCCCTATGGGACATGTCGGTTGAGGCAAAGGCATTCAGTTCACAACCTGCAAAGCGTCTCTAGCTCAACAATTCCGATGTGATTTGGCTGAGAAGCTCTCAGAACTCGGCCGAAACAATGGCCATTTGGATGGCAACTGGAGAAACGTGGAAGAAGCCCTGCTCATAGCCTCTGAAACCACCTTCCCGAGGTCGCCCGCACACCCCAATGAACACTGGGCCTCGTCACGATCAGCTCAGATTGAAGCCAGAAAAACCACACTAGCAACAAACGACTGTGGTGGCGAACGCAGATCCTCCAAACACCTAATAATGAAGAGCCCAAAGATTGAGTGGATAGCGAAAACCCGACAAATGGAGGGAGCTTTTGTAAGACTGAAGAATCGCACACTGTTCCAACCAATCCGATCAACTGGTCCGAGGAGGTTGGATGTTAGTGAAATGATCACCGAAAAAATGGGAACTCAATTAGTTCACAGAAATGTCCTGAATGATGGGCTCAACACTGAACAACCCAAACCAAAGGAACAAATGAACCTCAGTGGAACCTAGACACCAGGCTGCTATCGACGACGGAGGTCCATCAGGCAACCTCATTGTTTCAGCGCAATAAAGCACCCAGTCCAGATGACGGCACCCCGCACTCCTCAAAGGTGGAGATTTTCTTCTGGCTGTGCTAATGACATTACTCGAAAGTAGCTGGAGTGAGAAAAGAATACCGGCAGAATGGAGCGCCTCGAGCGCAAGGATGTCGTGCAAAAGCCACCTAGGTGTCGATCTAGTGGCCGTAGCTTCCAAGGTACTCTAATACTGTAAAACGAAGGTTTATCCACTATCGGCAGAGTCAGACCAGACATTATGGCGGTGCAACAGTCGGCCTACCCAAGAGGCCCATTCAGCTGCACTGGATGCCCAGTCTACATCTACAGGGTCTTCCCTACTAGGCTGGATGATGCATAGTCTAGCATTCTTCTGGTCCTCTAGGTTGAACGCTGGAACCAGTGCAACCATGTTCCTAAAAGGATGAGGAATTCGAGTAGTCTCCTGCGGATTACCGCTACCTTATGATCAGGCTTTTGAGCCAGTGTGAATGCTTGAGATAGGTTAGCACTAGGTCCCCTCTCTCGCCTACTCTTTTTCTCTTCTTTTCACTCTAGGACTTAATTATATATAACTAGACGAACCTAATGGTTGTACGGCAGTGAAGCATCAGTGTCACAACTGATGTTGCTGTTTTTGATGACGATGATGATTTATTTCCTTGGTGTTGCGTGTCTACCAGGTTTCATGATCAGCACGCATGTTCACTTTCACTTGGCGTTCGATAATCCGTCGGGTCAAGTCATCCTTAGAGCCGTTGGGAACACTTCTATGAAATTCAAGCGGTACCATTCTTCTGTCTGATACACAGTGAGTCAATGGACAGGTAGCACCGTACCACAAGCAGAGGCCCCAGCAATGTGCAAAGAGGTGGTGATCTCATCCCAGTAGGAATTCACATATGATGGTGGAGCAGACTCCAAAAGACGATTCTGATAAATTAGTCTAACATCCGGATCAACCAGGCTCAGTTGCTGAGCGGTTTGTCCGCACTTTTCGCGACCCTGGAAAACGGAGGGGGAAGCAATCCCGGACGAGTGATCGGTCGGAATCCACAAACGTATTCCGAAACGAGCGACTGTTAGCTATTGATCCGCACCACCAGTAAATGACAACGATCAATTTGAGTTTGTAGCTGGCAGCCGTTGGAAAACACCAGAGGGCCAGATTTCGGTTACTTCAGGAATTAGTGCTGCATAAAAAACGGCCTGCCGTCAGCATATATCTGCAGCGATCGTTCGTCACTGTCCGGAGTACCGAGTCCAATCCACATCGACTGCTTAATTCAATCTCGGATGCACTGAATCAACAAACTTGTGCATTCAGATTTTCCGCAACCAACCATTTGAGCTTCCAGCTAGCCGCAGTATGGCACTCAAGGCGTCTTTGATTGTGTCAGAGCTACAGTCGTTAAAGGCATCAGAAGACAGGAAAAACAGATAGCGATAAGCTTAACGCTTGCGGGAACACAGAGTCAACCATCAACGGGTATTGTCAAGCAAGGAGCCTTCCGCCTGACTGATTTAAACGATACCAAACCCTGCACATCCTGCCGTAGCAGCCTCTGGGTCGCCAGACGTACGCAGCCGGAAGCTAGTGGAGCGCGATAGGACAGTTAGCTCAGCCACTGTGTCTGCATCCTGAATTCTTGGGTATCCTTGTTGGGGATATCAATACCCCTCCAAAAACTATGTATTTTTATGTGTGCTAGCGAACTTCCGACATCTTCAAGGCCAAACTATGAATATATATATATGCATTGTCATTTTTTCTCATGATCGCCTGTTGATCGCGTGTTGTTGGATCATTAAAGTTAATGTCCGACGTTTTTCGTCTTCTTACTATCCATCGTGCTAGGAGTCTGGATCAAGCAACATAACTGGGTATAGAGTATTGCCACAATCCGCATATCATATTGTTTGCTCGCTGCGTGATCGAACCGTAACAATCCTGTCTAGGCTTGAGCAACATGGCAGTACCCCAGCCCTCGTACTTGCTCCGGATGGCATGACAGTAAGTCACCGAGAGGGTGTTACAGCGTTCAGTTTCATGATCTTATCAATTCAGGTCTCGAACATTAAAAGCAGCCACACAGGCTGGGCGTCGAGGCTTGAATATCGATTTCGAGATGCATGAGGATGTTGGCGCTGAATGGCGCAAATGTGTGGCCAAAACGGATGCAAGAAGAATGGATATATTAATCAGAACTGACGAGCGTATGCCAGTTGCGTTCATGGCGTCAGTTTCTATCGAGATTGAATGAGTGTATGGGGTGTAGGCACTTCTGATGCTTGCGATAAACCCACTCCCTTGTGCTCAGGCTTTTAAGCTGAAAACTGTCTCAGCAGCATCATCACTGTCACCAGTAAGAACCGCGTACTTGTCATACAGTGATTGTAGGTGCCACAGTTTCGTTCGCCCATGGGAGCTATGCATTGAAGGCAATAGCTTAGATGCATGAGCGCCATTGAAGGCGCGACTGGGTAGTGCCTGATAATGTCACTAACCATTGATATGGTCCGTCCCGGTGTTCCGATACAGGAAGACGGCAATGACCAGCGCAGCTGATTTTGCTGGTAATGGCTTTTAAACTTTGCTGCCAAGTCAGTGTTTGACCGCCTCGGGTTCTCTTTCACCCTTCACGTGGTTGTCCGAAAAGAGCCCTTCGAGGTAGCCGGTCGAGGGCATACGCAGCACGTAGCCAAGCCAGCGCAACCTATGCAGTGTGACCAGTTCGTCTGTCGTGGGCGAGTTATTTCTTCTGAATATCACTCGACATACTCTAGTATTGCTAATCCGGTGCTCCAACCAGATTCGGGAATTGCTTCGAAGAGATCGATGGTTAAGCACTGAAAGTCTTTTGACGTCCTCGGCGCGCAGCGGCAACGTTTCAGATCCATATAATAATATGGAGCGCACCGCAGCATTGTAAACTCGACTCTTGACAGAGGTGATGTCACACCTACGCTGTAGGTGACGCAGGTTCACAAAAGCCGCTCTGGCCTTCACAATCCGTGAGACCACCGGGACTGATACAGCTGCGCTGGTAAACAAATTTGTCTACTACCTCAATCGGTCCATCCGCAAGCATGAGGCTAGGGTCCGAGCCCACCTTGTCTTGCAGTAGCAATTTACACTTTGCTGGTTTGAAGCGCATGGCGAACCGTTAGGCAGGATTATTTAGATTATTTAATATTTCTGCATTACCACGAAGTCAGGTTCAAGAAGAGCTATATCGCCTGCGTACTCGATATCTTTGAGCGGCATTAGGGGTTGAAGGGGTTGAGGGGGGTTGAAGGGGTTGAAGAGGATAGATGAAAGAGGACAGCCTTGTCGGGCACCACTCGATGTAGTTAGCTCAGGCGAGAGCTTCCCGTAGACCTTCACACGACCGCGGGAGTGGGTGTACAGGGCCTTCAGGAGAGTCAATAATTTATGGAGGACATCTTTGTTTCACAGGCATTGCTACAGTGCCTAACGGTCCATCAAGTCAAAGGCAGCCTTCAGACCAAAAAACACAACCATTGTTGACTGCTGGAAGCAGTGTCGCTGTTCTAGAATCTGTCGGAGGGTGAAGATATGATCGATGCAACCTCTTGCAGGACGTAACACCAACTTGATTTTGACGGATCTGCCTCTCTCTGTGTTCAGTCAAATTTAGGAGGATGAAGCCAGAGAGCACGTTCGATGCCACAGCTACCAGACCAATGCCCTGGCGGTTTCACACAGCGTCTGCATAGTCTTTTTGAAGATAGAAATAACTGTCGACATGCCCCATTCTGTAGGGACTTCTACCTCAACCCACATCTTACCAATAGGCTTTGTTAGATGAGTCTGCAGGGGTTCTCCGCTCTCTTTGAAGAGGACTGGATACATACCGTCTGGCTCTGGTACTTCCTCACGTTTAAGAACCGATATTTCGTACTTTGTTTCTTTTTTCAACGAGCAATTAAGGTTTACATTCCACTCACCCGCACGAACTATACCTGGAGGCTGTGCTGCAGGAAGCAAGTTAAACTGTCTTTCGAAATGGTCGACCCACCTTTCCAGTCGATTTTTTTTGCAAGTGAATTGATGAGCCATCTCTTGTACTTATCGTTTCACCGATCGCTGCTTTTCTAGAGCCAATCGATCGTATCAGTTGATATAGGGCACGGCTGTATCCCGTAGCTAAGGCCTTCCCCATCTCCCGAGCTTTCGATGTCCACCATAGCTCTGGATCTTTCCTTAAACTCTTCACTATTCGGTGTTTGAGGGATTTGAGTGCGTTGTCGAACTCGTTGTCTACTGGCCTTCCTGGCCTCAACCATGGATAGCGACCTCGATGACATCCTGGTCTAGTGATCGAGATGGAGAAGACGGACAGACAGCAGTGAACGCCGCCAACATAATTCTTTCCACCTTTCGCCACGCTTCATCCGCATGCTCACTGCCGTCACAGTATCGGTTTGCCGTGGAGAGTCATTGGGCTAGCTCAGATTAATACTGTTGAACTATGGTAGTTCTTCGAAGACAGTGGATTGGCATGCCTCTTGCTGACTTGCAAAGGCTTGAAGGGAAACGAACTGTCAGGCGTGTACCAACCGTGGCGTGACCGGAATGAAGTGGTGTTCCCCAGAAGGGGCGGCAGTCTTGAATTGTGGCTGATGACCATGTGGTCCAACTGGGTCCACGGTTGCTTTGCTGTTGGTGGCCGCTAGATTACGCGATGCGAACGTTTATGTTTAAAGTTAGTACTTGTCAGAAACAGTTCGTGATCAGCACAAAACTGAATGAGTCGAACTCCGTCGTCTGTGTGGCGAGGATCAATTCCGAATCGACCACCCAAATGTGATTCCAAGGAGCTCAGATGACCTACTTGAGCATTCAAATTGCCTGCAAGGATCACGATATCAGTGCTTTTTGCTTGGCAAATGAGCCAGATAATTATCGATAGAATTCAAATTGCTGCAAGGATCACGATATCAGTGCTTTTTGCTTGGCAAATGAGCCAGATAATTATCGATAGAAAGTATCCATATCAGCACCAGAACTGCAGTCCGTTGGGGCATAAGCCGACATTGCAAACAGGCACTGCTTTCATGCCGAGGCATTGGGGTTCATTGAACTGGATAACCGGACGGTGCAAAGACAACTATTCACTGGGATCCAATCCAGCAAAGCGCGTTCAGGTCTGGGGTTGGGCGCAACTCCCACGCTATATATTCCATGAGACATCGCTTCTGGGTCACCGGACACACGGAGGGAGAAATGTGAAAGGGCTGAGTCATCTTTGGCGTTCTGAGATGCATAACCACGCTCGAGGCTTGTATGGGTGTTTCGGAGACACGGTATACATCAATTTTAAGGGAATATAAGGTCTCAGCAAGCATTACCTGTTTGTCACTTTGACATAGAGTACGGAGGTTAAAACCTACATAGAAAGGATCTCGTGGATTTGGAAGGGTGTCATTTTGTGTATTGTTAGTAGTCAGCGGGGACCATAAGGCCAATTGGTCAGATAACTAACAATCAAAAGACCCAGCGACGTTTGTTTGTGTGGTGGGAAGATGTTGGGGAGGGAAATCGGAGGACACCGAAACGCACGGGCAAATGATACCTCACGGTTGCTCAGGAAGGTGGTCTGGTTGAGGTACTTCACGTTGAGCCCTTGACTCAAAAGTCCGACCCACGAGGCGGGGGACAGTAGGATCTTCTTCGGGGAACCTGCCCAAAGCCGGTGATTCAACAGTCTGACCTGCTCGGCCTCAAGAGGTCGGTCCAACTTAAGGGCGCAGGGAATAAGGTATTACTGTCTCATTCCTGATGCGCCCACGCACAGCAGGTGCCTTCTGAGCAGCACCGGGCTCCTTAGTTTCAAAAGTATTTCGACCGTATTGGATAATGTGCCGGCGGTCACGTCAACAGTTGGGCGATCGGAGTGTGCGGTTTTTAGGGTCGATCTTTTCTAACCCGTCCTTCCTCGGGGGAGGGCAGCATCGCTACTTCCATAAACATGGACAGGCTGGTCGCCTGGGGGAACACCTTATTACCTTCACACCCCTGTCGCACGATTACTGGTTGTAAGGAATCTCACCGCTCTTGGTCCGGCTGCTTCCCTTTGGCCTTCTTGGTATGGCCGCACCTTGTGGAACCAGTTCCAGCCAACGTAGCTCGCGGGATTATTGCAGCACTCGAGCCCGACCATCACGTCAAGGTAGCAACTTTAGGTCGGGTCAAAGTTGGCACTGCAATGATCGAAAATCTCCAGACTTCTCTCACCAAGAGATAACCAAATGCTAAACGTACAGAATAAAACCACCTCCACCGATTTGACTCTGCAACGAACGGCAGTTTCCATGTCATTGCCAACACCAGAATCAGATGTGTAGCGGGTACAATCAGAGGCCACAAAGTATGTGGCATAGACAACTTCAGGAACACATGCAAACATTGGTCTGACAAATAAAAGTAATCACGTGCCGCGACAGGGATAGTAATGTCACTCGGTCGACGAAGATTTTCCACTGTGAGCATAACTAGTGCGCTGTTTAACCAACTTAATGCAGTTTCTGACCTCACTTTGATTCCAGGAAGAATTTGGAACGTGATTGAAAAACAACCGGTTTAAACCAAGAAGGTTACCGACGGTCCCGCGTCTGTTAGAAGCCTTAAACTGACCAGGAAGTGTAAGTGCTCCATGATGGTGCTTGCACCTTACCAGTCATATAGGCCTGGGTTGGATTGACGAGCTTCAACTCTTGAAGCACCCTCTCAGTGACGTTTTCAATCAAGGAAATCCAGATGGCGGGAATATATAAACGGCAATACTAAACCCTGACGATTTTGTGGCCACTGACTACCACAACTGAAGACCAATAGGTGCTAACGTGACACAGCGGCTGTCCCGCTCGCGACTTCCGACACCGATAGCTCTCTTATTCTGGCCTCTATCTGAGGCTTGCTGACCGCCCAGTGCTTCCATTGCGTGCATACTACATCAGTCACCCAAAGAACCAAATACCACGTCAGTAGAAGGGATACATCGCGAACCGTCTACTGTCCCAACGGAGTTAGCCCGATAAGTCAGGATATAAGCCAATCAAAATGATCCGTTCTTCTCTTGGCATTTCTACCCTTGTCTTGTGGAAAATTCAGTGAACACTAGATAAATGTGGTCTTAAAAATTTTGATTTGTTGTCACAAACTGTCATCTTAGGCTACCTTCCGCAAAGGAAGGTAGGAAGGCGAATGACAAATATGATAACCACAATGTTGTCAAGCTACCTTTGGAGCTGGTGTTACTTCATGGATACGTACAGCGCTTCACAACTTCCACTGTCAATCCCCGAATTCTTTCAGGCATGCCCACAAACTGCACATCCTGTAGTCTGTGCGCTTCTCACTTCTAGGGAATGAAGCCTATGCCGGAGTGGAGGACCTTGCGCAGCATTCTAGGTTTGCTTCTTCCTTCTCTTTCGCAAAGATGAAAGCGGTACAACATGTAGATTTCTGGCCGACAGGCTTCCCACTCGAAAGGGTGTGAAAATCAAGACAATCCAGAGTTCATCTTATTAACCTATCAAGTTTGAAATTAAACAGAGTAGGGAGCTGGCAGACTTGTTGGACAACAGCAAATTTAGGTAGGGAATCATAGATCCCCAAACACTCACATGCCAGGGTTATGTGAGTGCAAACGGCCTACGTAGCTACAAGCTTTTTTGTTCATAAAGGTTCACGCTAGCCTTTTGCAAATAGAAGGAACCGTCGAAATTCAGAAACACAAAAATTGCGGGATGCGTGTATGCATGTCGCTGTCCCGACATTCGACGGAGTGTGGAAACGTGATCTCCAGATCCTATTCCAGGAACGAACCTTGTTTTCACTTTTCGTCTGCGAGCTGATCTGCACTCCGACGTAAAATACTCAATGCATGGCTAAGACGGGGGTTAGGGTAACTGGTTTGTGGTTGCAGCAGCCACCGCCAGCGCTTTTGAAGGGGACTAATGTTGACTCATCCAGCTAGTTAAGACGACTGCTTACTTACCGACGTAAAATAATAGCTAGGAAAGGTGCCAAATTACTATCCAAAATATCTGGACACACAGAAGGGGAATAAGAGAGGCGGAAAGGCCTTCGCTTGTGTCCGAGATCACAGGAAGCTTCCCTGCCAATTGTCCAGGGTTCAATTCCGGATTGTGTATTCGACCGATCAGTTGCATGCGTCTAGTGGGATCGTTGATGGAAGTGCTCAGATAAGGGTTAAATAGTTACTTTTAGAAAGGAGGAGCTACTTTAGCATTGACTGTTTCACTCACCGAGGGTGATTTAAGCCTGGTTCATATTTTAGTTGAAATGACTCCTGTACGTTCCACAAGCTCTTAGATTCTTCTGCATCCTCAGATTTCCGGCCCACGATGCAGCCAGCGCCCTTTGTTCAGGCCGTTTTGGCTACTTCAGAGTTTATCACTTCAGAGTACCGACCCGTGGTCAGAACATCCCCAGCAAGCCTTCAGTAGTGTTTGCGCAGCAGGCTTGCAGTCCAGGACGAGCACCCACATCGCCCCCATCAGCTCTATGCACACCCACTTGCGCATTCGTACCCTTCGGCAAACAGAACAATATTTGAGATTTCAGACTGCAAAAACAAAATGTTCGGAGAATCCGTCTGTGATGGCATCAGAGCGAGTCCGTTTAGGCGTAGACAGAGAAATGGACGGGCAGCGACCCTCGGCAAGCTTGTTGGACATTCTTATAGACACTGCCACACGAACTGCGCGGAGAAGGCTTTCATGATGCAAGCGTTCAAAGGAAACACTTCAGTCTGGCGGCCCAAATGACACTAACCCTGTCAGTACAAGTGCCTTAAGCTTCTAGTTAATCAGAGGTGCACAAACGGAAATCGAACGAATCGGATGGTATATCAGTCCATCAGCCGTAATTGGGTCATCACATATCTACTCAGAAGTACAATACTCGTCCATTTATCGAAACAGAACAATTTCTTCGCTATCGCTCAACAGCAAGGAAACTCCATAAAAAGCTGAATAGCTAACGATTCTAAAGAACTCAGCCGAAACACCGTTGCGAAAGGCCAGATCAAGACGATGTCACAGCTTGCTTGGATATTTTCACAGGTTTCTGTGACTGAAGTGTATACAAGGGCAACGCAAAAATTTGACGGCCAAGGCTCGGATCCAGCGATCTGTGTTCGGGTGCGTTACACTTAATGCATTGAATCTAAGGCACCGTGTGTCTCACACTCCGAAATATCCAAGATTTTTACCGTCGAATGCTAAGAAATATTATCTGATTACATTCATTTGGCTTGTAATAGAAGAGTTTTTATTGATATTTTGGCAATATTCAATTTTGTGATCCGACCCAAAACATCTGCACAGACTGCTTTGACACGCTATTCGCCATTCACCAGCCACGTAAGGAATGGCGCTGTCGTTGGTACAGTCGGCTCAAAGGTGGACAGACAACACCTTAGACACCCCGGTTTGCTGCTCTCTGCGGGCCATGCCAGTAGAAGTAGCACCTATTTAATATCCGCAGGAGCTTTTATGTTGATGGCGGCATTCGAGTAGCGGCGAGTACTGACATCTGGGAAGCCGAGTTTTACTCAAATTGGGGAACCTAAATGAAGAGTTGAAGTGTGAACGGTCAGTCTGGTTGCAACTTTCAGGAAACCGATCCAGCCCTTCCGCGTAATAGGACATAAATTTCCCGCTAGTTAGTTAGTCAGAAAAATAAAAGAATAAAAAAATGAAAAACCGGACAACTAAGGACCATAGCTTAGATTTCTGGATAGAATATTTAACAATTAATTTGGCACTCCAACAATGGACCTAGTTCTCTAACACCCTCTGCTCGCTTTGAGCCGTGTTCTGTGAGTCCAGACCCACAACTGTTTTTGAAGCGTTGCTACACTTTTTTGACTTGATGCGACATCGGTTTCTTGGGCGATATAAGCTTTCCTTGCGTCTTTTGATGGTCGTGCAATTTTCCCCCGCTCTGCGCAGGCCAGGCAGTTCAACAAATTTGCCAGCCCAAACCTGCTTCGGAGAACTGAGGCCAATAGTTGGCCCTATCGTGTTCACAAAAGGTTCCCAAAACTAATTTCCCAACAAGATGCATATAAGTTTGAGGTAGGTCGTTATAGGGTTACTGGTTTCAAAAACATTAAGAGGTCCGCCCCCGAGTGCAATGGATAGTTTTTATTTTCTTGCATGCGGTGCAAACGGCCACATTTTAAAGTTATGTGTATTGGATATAAATTTGTCTGCCAAACTTGTGAGTGGTTTGCGCCGCAACCGTTATACAAACTTCAAAATTCACGACCGCTCTCAGTTAATTTACTTATCATGGCAGCTTCATTAGCATACTTTACCACGATACCTGTAGTTGATGATAGCACATTCAAGAAGCAGATAACGTTTGTCGCACGGCTTTACTTTTGGCCCTGGCAAAGAATTGTGCTGGATATCTGTATGGGTCTCACTCTATTATCGCGAGAATTAGGATCCAAGTATGTTTAGCACTTAAGATGTTTGGTTACCGATGTTTCTTGCGCTCGGAAAGGGTCGGCTGGCCGCAGAGAGTAAAGAACAAAGCGACACGTGGTGAGGTACGTAGTAACTCATCATGATTTGAGAAGCACTAGAGCAAACTTACAGGCTTAGTGTGTCTACCGCGTCAAGCCACCCCAACGACCGATAGGGTGCGGCTTTCAAAGAAGCGGTATTTTGGCACATCAGTGTAAGGTGAAAGCGGTTAAAGTCAGGCAGATGGCTGTGAAACTTTTACGTCCCTCAGGCAGGGATTTTCCCAATCGTTCCTGAAATGGCCGCAGACCCCATAACACAGGACGCGCAGCGAACACCATCAGTGGCTATGCTTTTTTCAAGCAGAACTGTCAAGCTGGGGTCAAACACAAACTTAAGATATTCTCAACTAAACGATCATGCGTCAGCTTAGGGTGAAGTTCAATTATGTTGACTTTCATGTCGTCCAGATTGATGGGGACCACATTAATGTTTGTTTAACACGGAGACAAGAGACTTCAACGTCCTTTCATAGCTGTCCCGCTGTGTAGCGTTCTTTGTATGTTGCACCGTGTAAGAGGCCAGTATATATCATCGGGGTATTGTTGCTACTAAGTATGTTAACTACGCATTCACGAAACTCCCTTCCGTAGGTTTTATGACCAGTGATGCAGGCATGTGTACTTGGGCGCCGGTGGTGCTGGTGGCAAACATGCTGTTAATCTAAAGGTGACTCATAAACCTTCCGCCATATTCACATTCCCCAAAGTGGCTACACGAAAGGTGAGGTGAAATACCCCACCCCCCAATATTTTTCTTCCAGGAGATTCACGAGTTTGATTTGAGCTGTTAAACCAGGCCACATGCTCATCCCTTGGTGAGTGGGTTCCCATCGCTGACAAATCGAAATTATGTACGTAAATTCGAACTTGAAATAAAGTGCTCAAATTTTGTTTGGTCGAACTGGAAAGTGTGATTATGGTGCCGAACATTCCAAGACAAAAGACGGAGTGATTTGTGGGTACGGAAATATCGGGTGACCACGGTTCTGGTGTAGCTCGTTTTCTTTGATGGAAATTACTCTTCTGGTTCTGCGTTTATGATCATCCATTCACAAGTCTTTTTCGGCTCTGAAGCCTTCGAAGTGGCGAAGCACGGCCGGTTGAACCCGCATTAACGAGTGGAGGCTTCAGATGGCTGCCGTTCAGAGAGGCCAACAACTTCGCTCGTTTTCAGGCGAGTCTGATGTGATCTCGTCAGAAGTGCTAGATGATTTTGTCAAGTAGTACAGTTGTGATTGAGCAATCCAACTGAAATACACCAACATCAGCTAAATTAATGCCAGCAAACATTTTGGCCAACTCCGTATTCTAGGTCTGAGCGTAAACGCCTGGATGCTACAGGCAACACATAAGGAACGACTGTCGTTTAGGCAGGGCAGAGTTTTGCGCAGTGGTCATTATTCCTCCACGTAGCTGGGTAGGTTGTGATCTAAGGCATTTGCTCCGGGTCCAAGGTAAGTGCTCAAATACCAAGAACGGAATGGTGCTTGGTTGTGGGGATAGTCCGCGCAAAAGCATTGATGCTTGTGACTTGCGTTAACAAGTAGTCTCACCCGTAAGAAGAGACCACCTGTGTCTTCAGAACGCATATTTCCAATATCACTTGTCTTCGGTGTTGAACTCCGATACAGGCAACTGAAGAAGTCTGTTAAAACGCCCGGTGTGCTCAAGGAAGCCAAACGCTCTTTTGTCGTGGAAACCGTGATCAACCAGGGGGTTTGGTAAGTCGTTCACAGTCCACACATTAACCACACACGTTGTTTCATGTTTTTTGTATTACAGCTGCAGAGTTAGCAAACATTACGCGAAATACACTTTTTCTCGCGCGGATGAGTGCGATTCATTCGGCACCCTTATTAACCCGGGCCTGACAAATGGTGACAGATAAATTCGAACAGAGATACTGGCGACTGCTTCCTAGCTTGTGTTTCAGTCCTACGTGCTACCCGATTTTCTTTGATTTTATGATTGACTAACCAGCCACAATATTTTTTCCTGTATTCCATCCGTCCTTTTTCCTTTCTTTTTTCGCCTTCTACTTTCCCTCGCCTTCCTTTGGTTAGGGTCACTCACCGTTATTTGCCCGCTTTGTTGGGCTCCAAGTATGGTCGTAATGCCTCCCTCCACAACGTCGAACGCTCTTTCATACTAAAAACTCTCAAACTTTGTTCTGTGTTTCCGAAACTTAAGCAGTGATTACTGCGCCTTTGATAACCCTCAGTATTGCTTATAATATTTTTATCCGCTGGACAGCACCCCTGCATTTTTATCAGACACATCTGTTACCAGTAGAGATCACTTCATATGAATGACGAAACTAACGAATGTATACTCTTGCAAAATCCTTCCGCCTCTTGTTCGTTACATGCGCAGGTATGCAGTTCACTCCAGCGCTATTCTAGCGATTTTATTCCCGCCGCTTTGCGAAGAGGTTGGGGACGTATGTCTCCCTCCGGATTCTATTTTGACGTGTCCGGTGAGTACAACGCCACCTCTTAGTTTTCTGATGGTTTTGTATCCGGAGTTTTGTCCTTGTGAATAATGTGCCATTCACTACCTGGCAATAATTGATCAAGAAGTTTATTTTCACCGTTTCGTTTAGCTGTCGCATGCCATCATATTTACCTCAGCGCCGATGCGACTTTTCCCACAGGTTCAGCACGTCAAACTGCATTGAGAGTGAGCGTGGATCCTTGGTGGTTGAGCACATCCATCAAGCGACTGACTTAATAGCTTCTCTCCTAGATTTATTTGTTTGCTTTTAGCAAATAACTTAGGTCCCATCAGAATACGGAATGGCCTTGGGGAATAGTTGTTCAGAATGCACGGCAAGGGGGCCACCTTAAAACGTTTCGAATAACAGCCTGTTAAATTCAATCCATTAAAGTTGACCAATCAGTCGGACAGGAGAGTAAGCACACGAAGGCTTCGTAGCAGTTGCAACGTTCCTTTTTAGTAACGGAGTTACGGATTCACGGATTGATTCACAGGATCGGGGCTAGTGCTTAAGTTTCCCGGGTCGGTTTTGTTCTTGTCGGTTAGTGGCTGTTGTCCACCTGAAAGGCACAAATGAAGAAAGGGTGTAACACTGCTCTTTATGTTTTCAGCGCGAAGCAGTATGCTTGCCAGTGCAAGGATTTGCACAAATAAATGTCTCAGTGCTTTAAACTGGGTTCTAAAATGGGCGTGGACAACCGTCAGAGGCCATTCCACGCAGCTACTACCCGAACAGAGGTCATTCCACGCAGCCTCTACCCGAAATGAAAAGGAATTGTGTCTAACGAGTGTATGCTCTCTGAGCTTGAAAATGTTCTTACTATGTCCCCGCCGTGTGTTTGCTGGTTCAACGGAAAAAGAACCTGTTTGCCAAGCTTTGTTCAAACGGGGCATAAGTAAGAATTAGGTTTTCTCGGAGGCGACGGTACTCCAGGGGAAAGAGGTCAAGCATCGCAAGACGGGTATGGTAGTCCACGGAGTTGAGGCCGGCAAAAATTTTCGTAGCGACTCGCTGGACACACTCAGTGATGGTGACGTCCTTCGTGCGTCCCCAGTAGACACGTTGGTTGGCGTATTCCAGGAGCGATCTTACGTAGGCCCCGTAGAGTATTTGGAAGTCCACGCGAGTAATACGGGAGAAGATGCGTCGGATCATCCGTAAAATGGCGAATGCCTTTTGGGCCGATTTCTCATGGTGCAGTGAGAAGGACAAGTTTGAGGAGACCCAGATGCCCAAATCCTTATTGGCATCCATCCTCATGATGTTTTCTGGTCCCTTTTCGCCATGCATAAAAATGGCATTCGCTGAATCCCCTCCAAACGACATATGGACGCACTTTTCATCATTCAGAGGAAGGTGCCAGTCCAACGACCACTGCTTGGCAGCGTCTACATCCATTTTGGGGGCACTGGCATTGGAACTCCAGGATTTCAAGTCGCCCGCAAAAAGTGGACATGGACTAGCAAAAACATCTGGGAAGTCACTAGAGGAATAGGTTGAGCCTATTCTCACTCGGAATGATCTGTCTGATAGGAACGCCTTGATCCAGCGAAGGATTTTTCCTTGAATCCCTTAGGACTCGAGTTTGTGGAGCAGCGCGACGTGTGGGACCTTATCAAACGCTTTTGAGGAGTCGGAAAATTTGGCATCTTTTATGAGTCCTTCGTCGTTGGTTTGGGTTAAGCTGCCCATAAACACGAGCGTGTTTGTCACGCGAGAGCGGTTTGGGAGATATCCGTGTTGAGCTGGAGATATCAGGTTGCTGGAAGTAAGGTGATCTATGATAGTTCGCTTGAGAATGCAAACAGAACACAAACAGATACATCCATACCACATCTAAGATCATTACTGCTCTGGGACGGACAGATAAGCGAGTTCAGAGGTGTTATATGTCAAATAGCCATTCTCGAGCAGGAGGTGTCCGAAAGCGGGCCCACATGAATATCACGTCGGCCGAACGGATAAATCGGGGCCAGCTTCGGGCCAAGCGAAACCGAGAGCTGATTTGTCAGAATTTGGGCCATCGCGATCGAGCGTTTCTAGACCGGTACTTCAAGCACGACTGGGAAAATTGTGGCCCGACACTGAGTAAGCCTATATCATGATCTAAAAGTATGGTGGTCCATCACCTTGCACGGCACGCTAGTGAGGCTTATAGGCCTGTAGCTGCCAGGCGATAGTCGATCACCAGTGTTGCAGTTTGGCGTGACAATCGTTTCATTCTATGCAGAGGGAAGGCGGCCTTCCTTAAGCGACTGACGAGACACTAGGTCTAGAATATTCGCCACTGTGGGCGACGTTTCCTTCAAAACACTGGGTCTAGAGTATTCGCCACTGTGGGCGACGTTTCCTTCAGGATTCCTGGATGGACCTCGTCGGACCCAAACGCGCAGATTGAGTCCATCTTGTGCAAGAGTTGGCGAATGTCCTCCACTGTAAAGGCTAAGTTGGTTAGAAGCTCTCAGAGTTACGCCTTGACAACAATGGATGTGACGAGGACGCTGGGGCTGAGTATAGACACGTGTAGTGTTCTTTTTAAACCCCAGATACCACTGTTGGGTTATTTGTCGGTTCTCCGTTTTTGTCCCTCAAGGAGAACGCGGATGGCTCATTTCTGCGGCGACGTCTCATGCATTTGAACAAGACTTTTTTGTTTTTTCGAGCAAGGTCCAGAATGGTAGCTTGTTTTCGTATGTTCCATTGGCAGATGTCTGATTTACGGCGACTCCGTATCTGACGAAATGCTAGCTCAGCTTCTGTATGCCCTGTACCCGAATTTTTGAAAAAAAGTTGGGACCTCTTTTCCAGAAGACGCCGAATCCTTTTTGGCAGCCTGAGGTTCATCCGAGTGCATACTGGTTTTTTGTGACGAACATCGCGTCAGCCTCGTGAACCTTCTGGAAAAGCGGTCCTATTTAGCTTTCCCACTGGAGCTGGTCCCAGTGTGACTTATTCAAAAGAGATGCGCATTCCTGAGAAGTCTGCACGGTAGAAGTCTCGAAGCCACGATTGAGGTTCGGGATTTCTGGCCCAATAGCAGACGAACTGAAAGGTCGGCACACAGTGGTCGCTATGTCCCAGTGGGTCGTTAATTGTTACCTGATCAACGAAGTGTCTTTCGTTGGTGATGACCAAATCCAGGAGGGATGGCAGTTGGCCTGCGCGGCATCTGGTGGCATGTTGAGTCCAAGCGCTCTGTCGAACGACTTCAATCAGCGCCACTGCAAAAAGCCCACCTAATTCGACGCACTGGAGTTCCATCCAGGAGGCCTTTGTGGTGTTGAAGTCACCTACCAGCAGGAAATGAATGAAGTGGTAGTTGGATGAGAGTTGCTCAAGGGTTCGTATGAGTAACTGGTCATCTTTAGGGGGACCCGAGTTGCTACGGTAGATCACAATGAGAAGGAGAGAATCGGACTCGCGCAGCGGGATTTAGACCCACAGTGCATCGCAAAAAGATGCAGGAGTGGTATCAAAGAGGACACTCGGGCTTGGTAGGGGCGCACCCAAGTACAGAGCAACCTCATCAGCCCTCCCTTGTTTTGAGTCAGCTCGAAAAAAAAATATTCTTTGCAAAACATCGGACTTCAGTAAACCGCCTTGACATGCATGAATAGTAATCACCATCGTTCGTTTGGGCCAAAAGTTAGTCTATGTCATTTTTCAGATTCAGTCCTGGTCTCGCACATACAACACTGTTCCTGAAGCTGTTTTCTTGATTGAGCAATTATAGGAAGGTTGCAATTAAGTTGTCCAGAAAGCCATTCGAATTCGTACAACTTTAGCTCATATGTAAATATTATATCACCTGCGAAAACGAAAGAGACTGTGCAATAAAGCAGTCTTATTCTTTGTTGATGGGGGGGGGTGCAACCTTGAACTGTTTGTCCCTCTGGAGTACTCGACATCTCACGGACCTACGTCACACTTCGCTTGGCTGAGGAAATAAAAAAGTTCCTTTTGGGAACTTCATGTTTTCAACGCTTGGGGATAACAAAGTACACTTCCAGTTAATTTTTCCACTGTATGGCATTAATACTTGACGTTTCAAATTACTAGACCGTGGCCCAATAGGTCAGGAGACGTGGAGAATTTTCGCTCGTAAGGCGCACCAGTATCGGGCGAAATATGGACGGTTTAGAAATTCGGAACTGGTAAGCTGCGGAGCTGAGCGCACTGCAGGTTTCAGTGATAACGGGTTCTGCGTCCTCCGGCCGGATCCGGTCAAGCAGTCGTCGTTCACTATTTTTGCACCAAACACATCGACTGCGCTCGGAGAAATCTGTAGCGCAAAAGTGGATTTTCCCCATTGCAATTTCACACTTCGCAGATACTTCGGCAGAATTGAGAATGACATGTCGTTAGCCCACAGACGGTTTCTTCAGTGTCCTGGGAACACATAATCGGTTGATATTTTCCGATATAACCGCTCAGTGTCTTTCACCTTCCAGCGATCGGAAGTTGAGGACTAATGGGGATCTTACGGGGCAATAATCAGTGTTCTGGCCAGTGCGTACACTTTTTATGTCTGGATAATTTGTTTTGCAGTCCAGTACTTGTCAAATGATGACGCGATCGGCCACGACTGAGAGATATATTTGTCTGCAAAACACATTGTCCGAGGCCTCGGCTTTTAGAGAGATGTGGGCAAGCAAAATACTGAACCTGAGTTTCAAAAACGACGGATGGTTTCCCCTCTAAATGCTGCTTGAAGGTGGAGCGGTTCACTCATAAGAAAAAATTATCGCTGGCATGCTACGGGCGGGTTAAACTATCCTTCCTTAGGGTGTTGGCGAAAATTGCCGCTGGTCGTTGCTTACATAGCCAAGGCTATCCAACACCGACCGAACCTTTCTAGAATATCATATCTTTTACAAGCAATCGAAATGTGAATTTACCGCTCATACGGAACCCATACTACACAGTTTCGCTGTCCGTTAGAAAGGACTCAAAAATACAGCTTTTTACCTACTTGTAAGAATAACTGACGAAGAGATATTCCGTGTTGCTAACTGTTACTCCTTTCTGCGGAGGTTATGTGCTGGTCTTCGTCCGCCAAAATTGAAGACTTGGAGGTGATAAACTCGACTCTAGCTCTTGCATCCTTTACTGAAATCCATTCTTATTGTGGCAGCGAAAATGCTAATTTTGGTCACTCAGTGCTGTCCAAGGTGCGCCAAGAGCTTGGGTTCGTGGCAATCGACCCGGGATAAAAGTTTTTTGTGTGTGTATAATTACGCACACATAAATGGAGGGTGGAAATATGTACCGTGGCCTTGATTCGGTGTGCGGATTCGGTCGGTACAATAAAAGATGATTACAAGGAAAATGTTTTGATGCATTGTGGGTGTACACTAAAATGCTCAAGAAGAGGCGCGTCCTTGGTTTTCTGTTCAGACTACCGTAACATGGACCCCAATCACCCGGTCAGGGTGATACTAAACGACATAGCAAGCTATTGCTTGGATGCCATGCGACAGCCCGGATCGATTTTCACCAGCCTACTGTTTTGTGTTTCATGTGGACCGACGGCTTGTTAGTTGGCTGTGGGAGAAAAACCGGCGCCACAGAATTTTGTCCAACATCGAATTTTCAGCGGTCGGTTAAAGAGTAAATTATATAGTTCCTACAAAGAGGAGTTATCTTCCACGATGTGGATGCTTTCAGCTTGTAGAATATCTGTTTGGTGGAAACAAGGAAAAGCGCTCATTTTGTGTTTTATGAAATTACACGGACTCAAGGTCCACCTGCATGTCCCAGCAAGTTAGCGCTATAGTCCCCAGAACCAAGTCCACGAGGTGAGTATAGGCGAGCAATTGTCTGTTTAGTCACAGGTTGAGGATATTTAGGCAAACGCGGGTAAAAGGGGAAGGTGCGTTTGTATCATTGAATATTAGTCGCATAAGAGTCGCAAACTTGCTACAGAATCACGGTTTCCAAGTGGTTGCAGTCCGGACGAGCGTTACCGCATCTGCAAAAGAACCCATATCAGATTGACGGTGCGGCGCTTGTCGCTTCAGCTGACTCCATAACTAAACAACAAACTGCACACTGTGCTACTGGGGACAATCTACAAGCTGCTGATTCTTAGGGTCAAGCATTCGATTGAGACGTGAGAGTCGACAAATCACGTGCAGCATCGGGGGTTGGAAGCCAAGGAATAAGCTCCATTCTGTGGGGCGAAACCAACTGATTTACAAATTTATTACGTGGGTCCGTTTGGATTGGAAAATTCTGCAGTAAGGTGAAGGGTGAGAAACTGCTGGGTAGAGCAGGGGGCGAAACTGATTTACAAATTTAATTACGTGGGTCCGTTTGGATTGGAAAATTCTGCAGTAAGGTGAAGGGTGAGAAACTGCTGGGTAGGTAAGGGGGCGATAAGTTGTTGGTGAACACCACCAAACAGACCGAAATCGCTTGAGGCGCTCTCTGAACTGGCTTTGAGGAGTAGAAGTTCGGTGAACAGAGGTCATGCCTACAAAACTTACTGCAGGTGGATTCAAGAGATCGATGATGGGGAGCCGGCATCCACCAGCCGCTTATAGTAAAGGACAGAAAAGATGGTATCGTGATGATGCGTTCTTTTTGAATGTGGACTAATAATTGTTTTTTCTTGGGGCAGCAGGATGTAGTATATCTCTAAGTTCTAAGCTGGTTCGTATCAAGAACAGCTCAGCCGTGCTGCTCACACGTTTGTGAGGATTAAAAAATGGGTGAACTCTAGGTGATATGAATAAATCGGTTCTGCAGTAAGGTGAAGGGTGAGAAACTGCTGGGTAGAGCAGGGGGCGATAAGTTGTTGGTGAACACCACCAAACAGACCGAAACGCTTGAGGCGCTCTCTGAACTGGCTTTGAGGAGTAGAAGTTTGGTAAACAGAAGTCATGCCTACAAAACTTACTGCAGGTGGATTCAAGAGATCGATGATGGGGAGCCGGCATCCGCCAGCCGCTTACCTCGATAAACTAGGAAAAAGCCTGTGGTTGGTCTGAAAAGCCGAATGGTCTTTTAATTACTAGATGCATCTGAAATTATGATTTTTTATTCCAAACTATAACTGGATGCCACAAACTCAAAGTTGACCCCATTTTCGAACGCAAGAACAAAGGCTGGTAATCCACACCTGAGGATGATGCCTACCTGATGAGCCCCAAGAAGGGCAAAACTGGTCGTGGGCTGACGAAAATTTTTCAGCAAACTTATTGGTCGTGGGGAAAATTTTTCAGCAAACTTATGAGTGGTGCGTCACGAATATAAATGATGTATCCAGTTTGCGGGGTCATGCTGTGATCAAGCAAGGGTTGGTTGGCGGTTAAGGTGACGAGCGAATAACTCTGATCTGGTGAACCTCTGAGTGTAAATGTAGAGTGCCGGAAAGGAAGTGGGGTATGAACATGATGGTGTGTTTCATATAGTAGACCTAGCGGGACTGAAACGTGGGAGCTCAAATGTCGATAAGGGTTAATCTGGGAGATAAGGGATGAGGGCGAGGCACGTGAAGCTAACAAGGAGGCCTCCAGCGAAACTAACAATTTAGTGTCATACCTAAATGACGCAGGGTGGCTTGGATTAAATTCACTTAATTTCCCCAACAAGTGACCTCGAAAATATAGTCCAACACCGACCATGAACTGGACGATCTCTGATTAGTTTTTGTTTAACTAATCAAATTGAACGGTCTTTGTCGGTTAGGCACAAGCTTGCGCACCGGGATCCATACAACGTGACTACATAGAAGGGCGCTCGTCGTGCTTTCATGTTTGTAGAGCCGCTCAAAACTAAACCTAAACCGCTAACATTATGTAACATTACAGACCATTGTTTGGCTTCAAACAAACCAAGGGGAGAATGTTACCGCCCAGTTTCATGAACGGTCGATTAAGCATCATAGCAAGCGCTCAGAAAACCTCATGAGGAATTCGCTTCCTTCGGCGGATCAAAAACGTCAATGAACGATCACCGATACAATATTCTTTTGGTCCACTGGTTGGGCGCAATGCTTATGACTAACGACTTGATAGCATTTTGGCAAAGTACCGGGACTCAACTCCCTTCTCGTATTGTTAAACCTCAGTTTGGAACAGGCGCCATCAAATATCTCGGTCAGGTTTTAAAGATCATAATTCCTTTCGGTGACGCAGAAATCATATTCACCTTGTCTGCATACTATTTTACGATAAATTTCGAGGTTCTCCGCCAATTCCGCCAACCAAGACAGACAGACAACTGGTGGTTGATTCTTTTATGCTTGTTTACTCCTGCGATGTGTCTGTGACGCTTTCTAAGTTAGCCGCACTGGTTTCCGTGTTGTTCCTCTTCGAATGTGAATGCCATCTAAACTTCTGTTAAAGATAAGGTAAACAAAGTTGTTGGTATGAATCGGTTCCTATGTGGAGATACTAGTTAATGTAAATGTTACAAAAGAAGGTGTTTGAGACAGGTACGTGGATAAAGAACTCCGAACGAAGTATTTGTGTCCATCAATGGAGATAAATTGATTTGTAAAACACATCATTGATTGTAGCTGCCCGTGCTATCGTTTGCAGGCCTTTGGAGCAACAACAATCATTAAAAACTAGCGCGTATTAGGTGGTTAATCGTAAAGGTAAGATGTTCACAGATGAGTGTACGAATTGTGATTAGCCACGCATACTGTTACGCGACCAATGTGTTTCTCAAGCAGAAAAAACAACCATTGAATGCCAGATAAATTTATTTCCAAAGGGAACTTATACGAGAGTTCAGCGAACAAAAACATATTGGATCGCAGTTTAAGGTGTAGATTCCAACAGACAAATATGTCTAGAATGTTGAAACATCCAGTAAGTACTCGCGAATCAGACTGTATTATTGCTGGACTAGCTAACGATTCAAGAACCAGGAACCAAGTAATCTGGCTGACTTGGCTGTGTTAATTACCAACAATGAAAAGCCTAATCTCGGACACGGCATTCAGTGACAGAGCGACTGTTTCAGTCTAGCGTCATCGAAAGTGTGATGCATTTAGTCAGATGCATGTATGTGTGAGTATTCGTAGAACTAATCAGTATTTATCCGGTAGACGTAAGTTCTTGTGCGCCAGCCTACCAGGAGTGCTATATCCATCGTAAGTGTAACAAAAAAGCAACGAGATTTTTCCAAGCGTAAGCGCATTTAAGTAGAAAGCATTTAAGTAAGCATTTAAATAAAAAAACCGTACTACGAGTAAAAACTTTCATGAACACAATGCTGTCATGCGGTACTTGTGAGCATTTCGACTCTGTATTTCACAAATGTTCTCGTCAAATCCCAGTGAGCCAACGTAGGTTGCTGCCAGTTTGACGGTTGGAGGGAATTATAAGCTAACGAAACGGTGGGCCGCTATTTATACTACCCCCATTATCTTCAAGAGTCATTACGGACTCCTCTGTGCGCAAAACTCCCAGACACAACTGAAGTGACATCGCTTCAGTTTTCAGACACTGCATTGTCACTTGTCAGAGATTTCCTGCGAAAATCGTATTTGTCTCCTGGTTACCGCAAACAAAGTTTGGCCTCCAAAAATAGAAAAACAAGACACATAGCATCCATGGTGGTTGATATGAACTGCACTCCCAGGCCCCAATATGTGAGCCTACCTGCTTTTCCCCTATATTCTTCACCATAGGAAACTAAGAGTGTCAAGTTGGATGCACAACGTACCATGAATCCGTTGAGTGGATCTGACTCCAAATCGGGAGGGATAACGCCCAAGATTTCAGAGATTCTTAGTACCGACATAAAAGGATAATCAAAGGAGGGCGGTTTTTACAGAATAACTGCACGCAATTGCCTCGCACCCCTCACAATAAGTAGGCCTTTAGTAGGGCGAAGTGAATGCCTCCAAAACTTTTAAATGTACGAGGTTAACCGGTCTCGGTGGCAAGCAAACCGGTTCGACAGGACATTCGTTTACATTTATTCATTCTGATTTTGGCATTGTTCCCATACTAAACCACTCTATGCTCGCCTCAAGTACTCACCGCTGTCCAACCTTTAACCGTTTGCTCTTTGAGTGCCGGGATTATGTTTGTGCACTTCACGGAGTTTGCAAAAATCGTTCGAAAGTGATTACAATTGAAGTATAAGGCTTCTTGCTCGAATTCACTGGACGCTGTGTGATGAAACATCCCTCGAAAGATGGATAATATGGTCTATGGGAGGACTTCACAAATTACCTTTGGAATTAACACAAAATAATACCACCAGTGAAAGCGGTTTTCGCTGTTTCAACTGAGCTGTCATTGCGTCCGTACCAAAAGTCCTTATTTTCTAAAATTGGAGAACAGCTTACTTTAAAATTAAAAAAATTAAGCATTTGATAAGTTTTAGCTTGTGAAATATGAGGCATCTGTGTCCCATTGCAAATGAGATCAGAGACTGACGTGGTCTGTAAATTAAGCATATGAGTGCCCGTGTACTCCCTCAATAACAAATTAAACTCGAGGGAGTGGAGCAGCACTTAAGCGAAATGCACCCAATTGCGTGCCAATGTGGTTTTCACAGGAGACCCATCGGAATACCAGTTAAGTCTCCCGTTGATGATGTTCTTCCATTGAATGTACTGCATTAGGCCGCCTCAATTTCAAGCTGGTACTGTACGCCATTATTGCAATACATTGTATAGGCGTACTACACTACTCACAAGGCCGGTGAATGCTCTTCGGCTACTGATGAATAATTTCGCAATTCTCGGGCTCATCAGGCAGACGTGGTCCCAGATTTTTCGTTAACCTTGTGTTCTACGTGGACTTAAATTGTAGGACATTTGCGGACTGCACTCATTTGCATGCCAATTTGGTTTTCGTGGTCAACTCACATAAATCCCAGCGAAATCCCCCGTAGAAAGATGTGCTTTTTTGGGAAACTCGAGAGCTGTGCCTCCCTGATGGGGCCTAAGAGGGGCAAAACCGGTCGTGAGCCGCCGAAGATCGTCTATAAACTTTATGAATATTCTGAGAATAGTCCTCGTCTACAAACGCGAGAACAACGCACAGGATTACTAATTGGAATAAGCGTCTCAGGTATACGTGGTGCGGCAAGATAAAGTAGGACCTTATCGCTGCAACGAGAAAGTAAGCGTCAGTATTTGTAGAAACAAAACGACAAAACTATTTTTCATGTTTCTATCGCAAAGCACAGCTATCAGTGTATTAAATTTACTTGGTCATTGTACTATCCTGTGCTAAGGCCGTGATCTCAAAACAAGGGACTGATTAATTAGCCTAAACGCAAAATCTAGGTTTCCTATCTGACAGGTAGCTCGTAGTCTTATTCATCGACGGATGGTCAGTAATAATTAAAAAACAAGGGATTAATTAGCCTAAACGCAAAATCTAGGTTTCCTATCTGACAGGTAGCTCGTAGTCTTATTCATCGACAGATAGTCAGTAAGTAATAAGGCGAAACCGAATTCTGCGAACTTCACCTGCACTTGTTCGGTAGTCGCAACTGGGCAGTGAACAGTATAGTGAATAAGGCGTGGGATGACAGTATAGATAGGCAGAACGTGGTTCTTTAAGAAATTAACAGTAATTCGTGAGGATAATTAAAGAAAAGCTTACGGCTAGACTGAACCTTCAGCAATTAGCAACACAGGATGGCACAGAAAGCGTAGTGTGCTATCGGACAAGTTGAACGGTAAAAATGCTGTTCAGTTCAAAGTAGGACTAATTTTAAACAACGAGCCCTGCAATGAACGTGAACAAATTGACTATATAAAAACGGTTGATATAGAGTCAATTTTGTTTAAAATAGAATGGTTCAGTCTTGAAAGTTGAACAGTCACTGGGAGGGTGATGAATTAGCCTGAAGAATAGGGAAACAAATAATTACGTCACGTAGTTATCAGCCATTTGTGGATACGAAAGGTCGTAACAATATCGGGCTGATCAATTTACTGTCTGCATGCAGCACAGCGCATGAGCGAAAACATACGACTACCATTGTTATTGTTAGTTCTAACTCCTATCACTTCTCACATTACCCAAACTTTGCCTGAGGGGTCTGTTTGTAGGCACACTAGTCGGCCCCCCCCCCAGCAAATTGACTACTCACATGTCACCGCTCAGGTTCGTTGCACAGCGTTCTTTGTTCAACTCTTGCTTTTCTATAATTATCACTGATTTTAATTAGCAGAGCTCTTGCCACCCCATCGTACACTTTTGACACTATATGTAGAGGTGCTTACCGGTTTTCCGAAACCCGCGTAGAATTCCTATGTAGGTTCATTGAGCTTAAGGCAAACTGATTATCTGGATGTTATGAATCACGTTGCAGTGGATGTATCTGTGTTAGAATGTCTCTCCGATACCAAGGGAAGGTTTTTTGCTTGACGGGATACCCGTAAACAACCAAATCTGGGCTGTCCAACTGTCCACCTCCATGAGAAATGGCACTAATCGAAACCCCGGTCGCGATTTATTGATAGCGCCAAGCTATGTGCCAACAAACTGTCTACTCGATTAAACGAAACGCTTCCTGATGAGATCAGCCACCCCCTTTTTCATACTGTCTGGATTTAAGCGCACATATAAGTTGTCTTACTTCAGCAGAGGCACACAACAATTTGTTACCTAGTTGAGGTGCAAATACAGGTGAGCGTCTTTTGTAACTGTGTTCCACTTCCTGGAATCCTTCTGCTGTAGAGCAACCCACGGGAAGACCTGTGGATACGTGTGGCTT
>NW_008751657.1:5067974-5071491 GCF_000715545.1 Opisthorchis viverrini | reverse complement strand
CGCCGAAGATCGTCTATAAACTTTAGGAATATTCTGAGAATAGTCCTCGTCTACAAGCGCGAGAACAACGCACAGGATTACTAATTGGAATAAGCGTCTCAGGTATACGTGGTGCGGCAAGATAAAGTAGGACCTTATTGCTGCAACGAGAAAGTAAGCGTCAGTATTTGTAGAAACAAAACGACAAAACCATTTTCCATGTTTCTATCGCAAAGCACAGCTATCAGTGTATTAAACTTACTTGGTCATTGTACTATCCTGTGCTAAGGCCGTGATCTCAAAACAAGGGACTGATTAATTAGCCTAAACGCAAAATCTAGGTTTCCTATCTGACAGGTAGCTCGTAGTCTTATTCATCGACGGATGGTCAGTAATAATTAAGGCGAAACCGAATTCTGCGAACTTCACCTGCACTTGTTCGGTAGTCGCAATTGGGCAGTGAACAATATAGTGAATAAGGCGTGGGATGACAGTATAGATAGGCAGAACGTGGTTCTTTAAGAAATTAACAGTAATTCGTGAGGATAATTAAAGAAAAGCTTACGGCTAGACTGAACCTTCAGCAATTAGCAACACAGGATGGCACAGAAAGCGTAGTGTGCTATCGGACAAGTTGAACGGTAAAAATGCTGTTCAGTTCAAAGTAGGACTAATTTTAAACAACGAGCCCTGCAATGAACGTGAACAAATTGACTATATAAAAACGGTTGATATAGAGTCAATTTTGTTTAAAATAGAATGGTTCAGTCTTGAAAGTTGAACAGTCACTGGGAGGGTGATGAATTAGCCTGAAGAATAGGGAAACAAATAATTACGTCACGTAGTTATCAGCCATTGTGGATACGAAAAGGTCGTAACAATATCGGGCTGATCAATTTACTGTCTGCATGCAGCACAGCGCATGAGCGAAAACATACGACTACCATTGTTATTGTTAGTTCTAACTCCTATCACTTCTCACATTACCCAAACTTTGCCTGAGGGGTCTGTTTGTAGGCACACTAGTCGGCCCCCCCCCAGCAAATTGACTACTCACATGTCACCGCTCAGGTTCGTTGCACAGCGTTCTTTGTTCAACTCTTGCTTTTCTATAATTATAAATTGACTAATGTCACCGCTCAGGTTCGTTGCACAGCGTTCTTTGTTCAACTCTTGCTTTTCTATAATTATCACTGATTTTAATTAGCAGAGCTCTTGCCACCCCATCGTACACTTTTGACACTATATGTAGAGGTGCTTACCGGTTTTCCGAAACCCGCGTAGAATTCCTATGTAGGTTCATTGAGCTTAAGGCAAACTGATTATCTGGATGTTATGAATCACGTTGCAGTGGATGTATCTGTGTTAGAATGTCTCTCCGATACCAAGGGAAGGTTTTTTGCTTGACGGGATACCCGTAAACAACCAAATCTGGGCTGTCCAACTGTCCACCTCCATGAGAAATGGCACTAATCGAAACCCCGGTCGCGATTTATTGATAGCGCCAAGCTATGTGCCAACAAACTGTCTACTCGATTAAACGAAACGCTTCCTGATGAGATCAGCCACCCCCTTTTTCGTACTGTCTGGATTTAAGCGCACATATAAGTTGTCTTACTTCAGCAGAGGCACACAACAGTTTGTTTCCTAGTTGAGGTGCAAATACTGGTGAACGTCTTTTGTAACTGTGTTCCACTTCCTGGATTCCTTCTGCTGTAGAGCAACCCACGGGAAGATCTGTGGATACGCATGGCTTTGATGCACGGGACGTACCTCAAATCGGCTGTAACCAAGAGCTAAATGACTTGCGCCATCTAAATCAGTAGACTCGGACGGCTGATGGAAGGCGGTTGTATATGCACAGCATACCAGTCGACGTGTCCCTTCTTATAGTAACAGTGCTTGTGAAGCCTTGACCACGAGTAAATCTTCATCTGCAGTGCGACCAAGGCATGTAGTTCCCACAATAACATGTTTTATTAGCGCTGTTGCACGCGATCAAACCCCCTTGTTCCTTAATGGCCATCCGGCAAACACTATGTGTAAGCATGTGAGACTCCCTCGATGAAACTCTTACATCAGGACTACGATTTAGCGCTGTTGCACGCGATCAAACCCCTTTGTTCCTTAATGGCCATCCGGAAAAAACTATGTGTAAGCATGTGAGACTCCGTCGATGAAACTCTTACATCAGGACTACGATCCACCGTTCGCACGCATCATCTTGATCCCTTGGCCCAATTTTCGATTTTATGGTTGAAAACGATAGTAGGAGTTTGTTTTATCAGCGCGGGAGCTATTCTGTAGAGGTCATTTTCTTCTGTTTTAGTGTGCGTTTGTCCACTTCATGTGAGTATCCGTTTCTGTTGGTGATGCTGACAGTAAGTGAAAAAGAAGCAACACACCATGTTAAAAACACTCGACACAGCCCAGTACGCTTGAGCACAAAAGTCTAGGAGATTAAAATGCTCCCGATTGACATATTTCAAGTATTTCTCATGTGTCGGACGCTTTGAGTCTATCCACAAAATGTGACTGGGACGTCAGTGAACAATGTTCTGTTGGTCTCTGTACCCTTCTTTTGCCTTTGACATGAATACGCCTTTGAAGATTATATCACATCCAATGTGTCCTGCGGTACTATAGGTGCAAGCCAAGTCACCTTGTTATGTTTACAGGAAAAATTTGAAGTAAGGGCCCTTGAAGGAGTCGTCACCACGTTTGGACATGTTCAATGTAGTACTGCAACACATCGTCATGAGCGTCTGCTGGGACTACACCTGCGTATCTACAACTTTCAGCCAGAAATATTCCTCGTACTGCTTGTGACATACTCACTAATGAGTGTGGACATTTTCACAGATACGCATTTCCTTGATGGATGTGGGTCCATTATACTATGGTTCAGCGCATCACCAAATGGTGTCTCTTCGGTGAACTTCGCATACGGTGTATTGAGTATTTTGCATTGCCGATTTGTTGTATGTCAAAGTCATAAATAAACAGCCCATGTTGTTAACATGGATGTGAGATTTCGGAGCTCATAGAGTAGCAGAGAATTTCTATGCTCGGAAGGGTTAGAAAGAGTCTCATCTGAGTAACTATTTTGAAGACATATGTAACTCGAAAAGTTTATGGATTGATGCCCAAAGGCGATCAAGAAGGAGGGCGAATCTGAGAAAGTTAAAAACGAAACTGGCTGATACAGGCTTCTCACCACGTATCTGGGGCAAGAAGTTTCGATACATATCCTTCTTGTGTGTGCTTTGACCAGAGCCAACAGATTTTCTGTCTTTTGCGGGAAGTCGCTCTCTACGGTTCATAGCGCTAAATTATTTTTCGTGTGAATGGGCATAACACTGCAGTGATGATTTACGAGTTTTTGATGGATCAACATCACTTGTATCTAGGAAATCAGATACCGGAATATAATTATGGATGGAAAACGCTTCTAGGAGCAAGATATGGGATGGGTGAATAAACTCTCGAGACCCACTACAAACATTTTTTGAGGTGGGCGATTGAAGCCTATCCCCCG
>NW_008751657.1:5037363-5062330 GCF_000715545.1 Opisthorchis viverrini | reverse complement strand
GTCGCTTTACACAGTCCTTTTTTCATTTCTTTTGGGTCCCTTGCAAGAATAGCAGATGTGATAATTTCGTCACTCAAAAGAACGGACAAGCAGCATTCCATGACTGGGACTACACAACTCGTCCGCGGAGCGTATCCGATCGGTGTGGTGGATGAAGGCCATTTTTCGATCCCAAGATCTATCGTTAGGCAAACTTCTGCTTTCCTCCGTTGGTAGATGAAATGTTGTAATTTTGCTATTTGTCTTATCCCTTCATATTTGCGGCGCTTTTGTCTGTTGTCCTGAACAGAACCGTAAAACGTATTCTGCACATAAGAAAGCATTACAAATGATATATAATAAGAACCTTGATAAATAGACTGAGATTTCTGAGATTTCCTTTAAATTTACCGAAGACTGTTAGTAGCTACTTTAACGGTTAACATAACCATTGCGATTAGCAATACACAAACACTATCTGATCCAATAACTCCAATCAAAGACACTTCACATTCCTTAAAATCAGTAAATCTGCTTATTTTTAACCTAACCTGCCCCTTCATAATAGAAGCTCAATTTCTTGTCTATCCCGATCAAATGTGGCTCATTTTTAGCTCCTCATTATCCCACCAACTCAGTGCCATCGTACATTTGAAACAATCATCACCTTCATCTCAAAATTGCCACGTTTTATTTTTAAAATACCTCAATAATGCTTCTTTGATTGACCCAGAGTCAGGCTTTCCCTCACTCCCAAAGTTTTGTCACGCCACCCTTATGATATTTGTATTCCACCGTCACCGACGTCCCGACACCCACCGTAGTTAGATCGCGACAACTGGATAGTGCCAGTTTTGGCACGACTCTGTTTGTGATGAACACTATTTATTTTTGTATATCTGCCCCACTTGCCTGCATTTCTAGGCATCCGCAACTGATGTCTTTTGTACCCTTATTCTTTCTGTACTGCTGTGACCATACCTAACGATAAATCACCCACTAGTTGGCGATATACATAATAATTACTGTTAAGATATTGATAGTCTCGTGCAGCACTGTGATGATCGCGGAATCAACGAGAAAAAGCGTCATTTTGTAAATAATCCGTGAAATGCGTTTGAAAAGTACCCGAGTTTGCTGTGAAAACGGGAAATTCCCGCAACTAAACCCATTCGCATTCAGGGGAGACTCCACTGAATCCAGCGAATATCTCGTGAGTTACAAAGATGGACGAATCAGTCCTGGACTGTCGCAGAGTTTTAAGTAACCTTCCGAGTAGTGTGCCGCGTCTATGCAAGGAAAACTTCCTCCTAGTGCGGCACAATCTCAATACCGAAGTATCGAATGAATTAATTATAAGCTACTTACAATACTTCAGTGGTTGGGAGATTGAATCAACCTGAATGTTAGCTGTTAGGCATGCTGTCTGTTACTCGGGAATTTTTAATGAGCTCAGGCCGATAGCTTTGCACTTCAATAAAGTAAGTTATCGATGTGATAAAGTGACAAAAATACAGATACTCGCACTTAGGTCCTAGCCCCAGGAGCTATACAGCATGTAGCCGCGTGACTGAAGAATGACGGGCGCTATGTCCTGCCTAACTGCAATGCTCCTCACAATGCTCATTGGCATTTCACGGCCAAAGAGTTAAGTGCCCAGAATACTAGCCAGTAGGTTGCAGGCTCAAAATTCCCTGGGGTTCAGTTATATGCACCATATTGCCAACCAATCTGCTCCTATATTTTCGTAGGCTGGCTTGTGGTAACGTTTGTGGTGGTCCATTTGCCCTTCTAGTTCTTTACTGAGGTATGGCACGAGCCTCAATGTCGTTGGTCAATAATGGCCTCGATTCTCTAGGGGGCTGCATCTATCACATATGAAACAGAGTTTACCCGGAAGCACCTTCATCAGTTGTTGGAAAAGACCTCCCGACACAGCCAAACAGAGATCTTTTGCAAAAGTCACATTGGAAAGTATCACCTCCAGGCTTAACCGAAATGGGCAACCGCTTCACCGATTGAATCGCGCATCCTACAGGATTTTCAAGGGGTGAAAGGATACGTGAAAAATAGTTGCCTGCTGTCATCTGTATCTGCTTGGTTTCCAGTGGGATTTTCAGCCGATAATTCAGTGTTGGTTACTAACTTGATCAGCAACCAGCGAGACAAAATCGAGATATTTATCTGCACAGTGCTCATTGCTAACTCAGTGATTGCAATCTTGCCCATTCTTAGACGCACGCCCAAGATTTCTCCGAAAGTGTAATTTAAGCTAGGTGGACTTTCGCATTCGATGGTTCTTGTCCAGTACTCTAGAAACCCCATGAACAGTAGGAGTTTTGCTTAGACGTCTACCTGAGAAGTTTTCATTCGACCAGCCAGTCAAAACGTGACCATGTGGTGTGGATCCCACGATTAGAGGAATAGTGTGCTATATCCTAAATTCGAATAATCGGCAGTGCCAATCATCCACTTGCAGTCGAACGGTTAAGTATTTGAACCACTTTCCGGGAGACTGCGGCTTCAAATCTGGCTGTAGTTTTCTGAGTTGCACACTGATGATGACTCCCAATAAAGTTGAAGCAGTTTTATAGTGCTTCTTGGTTTTTCACCATAGTTTGGTTTTACTTAAGGGACGAAATATCATCTAAAAGTCTCCGAATATCAGCATGCCACTAGAAAAACTAGTACTTTCGTGAGATATCCTCAAAATGCTAAAGCTATTGAAAATGCAACATGGAACGTACATTATTTGGTAATTTTTTGTTTTTTTTTTTGAAATCTCAAATTATTCTATCTCAGGTTACTGGAAATGAGTCATATTCCATCTACATATTTCAAAGCAAAACTTCAGGGAAACAGCAGGGCAGAGAAAGATTCTGAGGTTGGGTAGGGCTTGTTAAAGTACCCAAGTCTGCGGATCTATCGAACGGGTTTAATAAGGCAAGTTGTTTTGGGCTGTCTTGCATGGTAAACAAGGGCGTACTTAGTTTGATGGCTATGTATCACACAGGCAAAAAGCGTTTAAGCATCATTGTACCGGTGCGCTGAGTATGGCTTGGCACACTGTTTCACTTGGTACGAAATGTATTCTGCACTTTGTTCCCGTGAGTTACTCAGTCTTCGACACTCATTAGACCACTTGGTTGCAACCCAACTTTTGTGGACTGTGGATCAAGTCGACATTTAAATAAACCTCGCAGTTGTGATGCTTCTTGAGCAAACAGGAGGTATAAGGGCTACCCCTGGATTCAATTGAATCGATACTAAAGTGGTACGAATATTTTAATTCTATAAGCAACAGTCCACCTGAAGTCAACTTCAGCTGATATTGTGAGATACATATGAATCGACCGGGTCTAGTATACCAAGCTCAGGAGTTTGCGTAGTGACGGGGCACAAGCAGTTACCATGAAACGATATAGATGCAATTCATGCGTTTGAGACTAGTGAGGGATTGGTTTGAGAAGGTGGCCAGTGTGGGATCTGTCGAAGTCTCCTTGCCGACAACTTGAAAACCTCAAGTAAATGATGAAACGAATTATTCCAATGGACATTACCTGTTGGTATGAATACTGTATAGAGAGACACTGCTTCTACCGTAATTTCTGAAATAAGTGACCCTATGTGTTAAAAGTTTCCCATCACTCTGATCACATCATGCCTGCGTATAAACCGCACGTCATGTATACATTCCTATTAAGCGTATTCGCACTGGGGGAACCAAAACATTCCCAAAAGCCATGTGAACTGCTTCAAAATGCAAACACAGTGTGTACGGGCAAACTCAAAAAAAGAATCTCCAATTCTCCTGGTGGATGAGCTATGAAAGACGTTGCATTTCTCTTTAACGGTGCGTACTTCAGAAGGTCGCAGACTGTGCCAAACAAATCTGTATTTGGTGATATACTTGTGCCACTTATATGAATATCAAAACTTGACAATTCGTGACCTATTAGTGGGCATCGAATATCTATGTTTGAAAGAATTAATTAAAATATCCTTTAATATTCTTTTTAAAGATAAGCAAAAAATACCTTGGAGTGCTGCTGATGGTATTTTTAATTCAACCAATCATCTTGTGAGTGTTAGACTCCGTGTTCCTTTGTACACTATCAGCCCTTGGTTGAAGTTTATTCAGATGATTCCTGCTTTGCTTGGAAGGAATTGTGAATTGTAAAGGTGTTTACTCTGTTGGTTGTTATCCAACAGTGTTTTGAATCCACTCCAGTGCTAATGCCTTTTGCCCGATAGTTCTTCGAACGGTGTCGATTTTTAGGATATGGTCCTTTGACTTAAAATTATTTCTTTGATTTTATATATATCATATGTATCGTACATGCACCCGGTGTGAATACCATGTTATTCTTGGAAACCAGGAAAATTCATACAATTCATTTTTCCTACCTGACCTCTGTTCCGGTAAATCGGTTCCATTTACCGAATTTATTGCAGATATTTTCTCATCAGTTCACGTGAGGGATACCGCACTGCTACCAATTCTTGTCACTAAAATCTCATATAGGCGGTTAGGATGATTGTGGTTTGATAAACGGGAAGGTTGACCGGGATTTGTTTGACCATACGAAACACTTCAAACAGAGAAGTTGATTTCCGTCCTCTGGACGTGTTAAATCTAATTGTAGTCGCAGTTAAAATGACCGTCATTTGAAGTGGTACGCACTGAATCCATTCTAATCGTGCGTAGAGACGAACTAATTCCAAAAGCTCTTCAAATAAAATGTTTCTAAGTGATCTTATTTCTTGCACTCGCCCACAGCTACTGCTGATGGGGAGATAAAAAGTAGTCGCGCTTGTTTGCGTTCACTTCATAATGCCTTTTATACCAGTTCAAAGCCAGTGTCTGACTGCTCGAAAGCAAAAGGATCCCAACAAAGTAGTCAAACGGGTTGAATCAGGTGGCCAATTTTGCTACAGGCTGTTAGTATAAGTTAGGTTGGCGAGTGCGTGTGTAAACTTTAAATAGGCTTCTCACTTAACCGAGTTCCAGTTACTCAGGTTTGTCGAGGCACATGGGGCGCAGCTATTTTATTTCAAGGAATGGCCTCATCTTTCTTCTAGAAGCAAGTAAGATGCTGTTGTTAGGGACAAGCGTGCTCCTGCTATCGTTTCTTATTCCCACATGATTTTAACAGATTTAGGTGAGATCAACTATGAACCCTGCTGAACAAGAACTTGACTTATCAAGTTAAAGGTTACCCTCGCATTACGTTCTTTTTCAAGCCACTGGGGTCCTTCACCTCTAAAAGTGTTAGTTGTTTCTAGGCGCTTTATGTTGTTATTTTTATCCCAGTGCTACCTACGGGTAAAAATCCGTTGCAAGTGGTTTCACTGAGCAAAGAAGTTAAGGGCGGGGGGTAAAATTTAACCCACGGTTAACAAGACCTTTGTCTAATGTATAAACACTAAAAACCCAACGGCTAATATCGTTTGGTTGCAGTTTTTGGGGTTTTGCGGGATAGGTATTTTGTTCATAGCCACACCACTCTCATTTGAACGGCCATCCTCCTATTCTGGCGTAATTGTTCCGGTGAGTTCACACCAAAGGGACGCACTGGACTCGAGTTTCGCTCCTATTAGAGCTCATCAGCAGTGCATATCCAATGGCCGTGCCGGGAGTTGAACCCCGGACATCTGACATGCGAGGCAAGCGTGTAACCACTACTATCCAACCCCACTTTGGACGCATCCTATGACCATGCCGAATTTTGTTACCAACAGACTTAGGAATGACGTTTTGTTCCAAAGTGTTCACAGCACGTTCAGCAAGCGGCATTCCCGATTGAGGCCCAGGATACTCGATAATGTGATATTCATGTGACCAACCTGCAATCAAATTAGCGATAGCGAGTCTCAGTAAATACACTCGCGACAATGTACAGCAATTGTTAGTTAGTACACAATTTTCAACAAACAACTGAAAGGAATTTCGAATAATTTTAACACCTGTTTGCCAGTACAAAGCAATTATGCGGAATGCTTCTTTATAGGAAACATCGCATTTGCTAGTAGTAGTGGAAACCATAGTGACTTAATTTCACAGGTTTGCTATGGTGGGATTCTACTGATATCAGGAAAAGAGGCAAAACAGGAAAATTCCAGGCTTTTAAGCTTGTTATGACGCCCGTTTGCACTTTGCTAAAATCTATTCCGCTTAACCCAGGTTCTACGCAGGAGCGAGGAGCTGACAGAAGCTGCCTTCCGTGTCCATATGCTCAAAAAATGACCTTAACAAGGTGCATATTTTAGCCATAGCGAAATTTCTGTGGTAGCAACAAATGCTAAGCATAACTCTGACTTCTTGAATTCAATGGACGACAAGAATGACGTAAATGTGTAGTAAGACTATTGCCAGCCCAAATGGCGCACAGGGAGTTCTACTTTTAAATTTAAGGCAGTGGGTACAAACTTAAAACAACTGACCTTTTTTTCGAACCCAGATCAAAATCTCCTCAGACTGCCGAAAATACATAAATAGCTCAAAGGAAGAATAAAATTCAACCGATGTATAAAAGTTCTAGCTGAGAATTCGCTGCTTCAGGAAACTGTCAACACGTGTGACCAGGTGGTGTGGATCCTGCGATTAGAGGGCTAGTGACGCTATATCCTATCCAAGTGTGAGTTAGCAGCCGCTTGTAGCCGACCGGTTAAGTGTTCACACAGTAGGTACGAGACTCTTCGGAGTTTCATCAGGTGCACACTGCGGATGGCTCTCAAACAGCTTTACAGTGCTTCTCGGTGTTCCAGCATAATCAATCTTTACATATGTGAAATTATTTGACACTTACACTACTGCTAGTATGGGGAAATAACCTCTCCTTGAAATGTTCAATGTTTAGCAGACAATCCAAATGAGTCAAACCAATCTCAGTGTGTACCTCCTTTTTTGACAAATCGTCTTTATAAAGCTGTAGAAAAGAGTTGTCTCAGTAAAGAACCCTCAATGGGTACTCAGCCCGAAAACACATAAAGCACTTGAAGACATACAGTTGGGTTAAGTGTCGAAAACTGGGTTCAAGGAAAAAGTCTCCATTGACGTACACATTAACAATGTGTTGTACCGCAAAAAGATGTCAGTCGGTTGTTACTCAAAGAGCTGTTTTGCCAAAGTGGTCTTCGTCTGCCATTTTTCGCGAAATCATCAATGTCTTTTTTTCAGCTATGATGAAAAAGCTGGAGATTTGTTGGGCATAATCTTCTCCAGAAACCTCAAGGAGGCGCTTCCCGCAAGTGGATTTAACGACACCTGAATGTTCAAAGAACGGATGACATCACAACGTTTTTCGCGCGAATACTAAGATAACACATTAATATTACTATGAATCTGTAAAATACTTGGGAAGCCAATTAATCAAGAACGACCATGTACACTTTTACTTGACATTGAGGAATATGAGCACAGCATGAACAACTTATGCGTTCCATGGGAGCCAGAAGAAGAAGAACAGAATACTTTAATAGTGGAGGCACATGAAGCTCTCCGAAAATCAGTATTGAGGAATATGAACACAGCATGAACAACTTATCCGTTCCATGGGAGCCATAAGAAGAAGAACAGAATACTTTAATATTGGAGGCACATGAAGCTCTCCGAAAATCAGTAAACAAGTTGCATCGGCTTCAAAATGCCTGTTTGAAAATTTCTAACAAACGAATTACTATGTGGAGCTTTTGGTTTCCACCGAAATCCAGTAGACACACAACGCGATTTCCACAGCTTCTTAAAATAGAAGTCCATGAAGCTCAAAATCAGTAAACAAGTTGCATCGGCTTCAAAATGCCTGTTTGAAAATTTCTAACAAACGAATTACTATGTGGAGCTTTTGGTTTCCACCGAAATCCAGTAGACACACAACGCGATTTCCACAGCTTCTTAAAATAGAAGTCAGCTGAAATTTTCTTTCAATTATCCAGAAAATATTGGGTAGTCCAGTGTTAGCTGTACACCACCTCGACCTTATCAGCCACAAATGGCCACTCGCAACAATCAGAAGGCAATAAATACGCTTTCCTCCCTGAAATTTAGTGGACCATTCGGTAAATCACAAATTCACATGCGCCTGGCTGATTCAGCTCGGCAAAAGACTTCCAATTGAAGGTGTTTATAGGACGTTTTGGCCTATTTTCCCGAAACTCATAATCGCCACCTGTTCGTGCACTACTCGCAAGCGAGCCACTCAACTGGAGTGGATGCTGCGGCATCGCAGAGAAGTCCGGCACATTCACCACAACCACCCTTGGACTTAACCAAGCCTTAAGCTTCCTGATTCTATGGGCTCATTATGGGTGCATGTGTATCCGTTTGATAGCACACGATTAAGAGGATTTTACTAGCTTATTCGATGAGCAGTGCAGCACAGTATCTGAAACTTACTCTGTCATCAGGACTTCACTAATTTGTTACCTCTGGTAGGTAAACATAGTTCAATCAACTGAGAAATGTTTGGGACCGATTCGGTAGTCATCGTTTCCGAGAGATTCGGTACACAGTCAGTGGATTTATAAACGGTAACCATAGTTCACATGAAAGGCAACAAGCACAGTTCATCTGGAATTCAGTTGTCTTCCCTTAAAAACCAAGCTAGCTTGCAGAAGAGTATGTTGCTGGAGGCGTTTCTAACTTGGATTCAAGCAGAAAATAAGATTGACTGAAACTTCATGAAGTGCACTCACTTACTGATCCCCAATGTGAGTGAATTCAGTTGTGAGCTGTCGAATAGTTCCCATCAACCGTCAAAAAAGTACGAAGTCACTTTTTACTTAGCTCAATTTGATGTTTTACAACTCAGTATTCCGCATAATGACTATGCACACACAAATCACCTCTCGATCGATAAATGCCTTTTGACCACTTTGGCTGATTGACCACCATGTCACTCATACTTTGTGCTGATTCCTGTAAATTTCCAAATAGATGTCATTTTCTCCCCATTCCACGTAGTACCTCATTGAACCGTCCGTGGGGTAGTAGGTTATCAAATTTATTTCATGTTGATACTGCCGCTACAGGTTGATGGAGTGTAAGCAGGAGTTAGGTTCGCACCGTTTGATTCTCCTCACATATTGTTGAATGAATGAGTGTTTAAGCCTTCTTCATCATACTGACGAAATACATTCGCATTCATCCTAGACTGGAGCTAACTGAAAAAATTTTGTGAGATTGCAGAACCTGGCTGACGTGGCAGAGAGGTTTTCAGAGTTCATTAATGGAAAAGTTGACTTCCTTTTTACACCACTGACAATAAAAAAGACCACAATAGCATTGTGGTCTTGTTTCAATCGATTTATGTCACATTTTTGCAGTTAAAAGTTTCTCCAGTACGCCGTCCATTCATAGTTTGTGCCCAACGCCAGAATTCACCTGCATTTGTGATAGACCTTTCAAGGTGAAATATAAAACCGAATGCATTAAATTCCTTACCAATCTATCTTACTAATGTATCCAACTATAACGAACGCCTTGGTTGGTCCTAGCCAGTTCGTTCATATTATTGAATGGGTTTGCATCTCGCTGATAAAAATGTCAAGGGTAACTGGTCCACATACTGGTGTAATGGTGACACTACTGATGGGGAGGCATGCGAGTAGTATGTTTTGTTCCTAGAGTTTCGCTTTGCGTCTCTTGAAAAGGGGAGATCTGTTTCGGGATTTGTGGAGTCGCCTTGTAGCACTTGCTTGGATTTGAGCAATGAATGATTGGAGTCGATGGGTATCCAGGAAAGTTCAAGAAGACGCGTCCAGGAGAAGATGGATGTCCAGTTTTCGTAAATAAGATTCAAATGAGAATTTTGCTTCCCTGTCCAATAGCCCGTGACCGGTCAGTTGACATTTTCTAATAAATAACTCCGCAGTGAAGGCCTTCTACCCTTCACTAGTAGCCGTGCTAATTCTTCTGTACAAATGAAAAATAAAAGTCGGAATTGCATTGGAGTACATGAGGTCAGGTGTGACAGCTACGGTATATCATGCCCCTAAACTACATTTTCCAGTCTCTGACGGCTACCTTAGAAAGATTTTTCGCAAAAACGGATGCAAAGCTTATCTCAGAGTAGTTGATACGATTTTTTTTCGCGTCCATTTTAAACGGCGGCATCTAATAACTGTTTCTTCGTCTTCCATTCTTCACTCTTGTGTAGTTGGTTGCATTAAACAGAGAAAAGGGAGAGCAAAGCAGTATATAGCGGAGGCACCCTAAGTTTGGACTTTTCTAAATTAATCCGAATTTTGATCTGGAGCGGACTGCTCAACTTACTACTATCGGTTGCTCCGGCTTCTTTCACATGCCCGCATCATTCAGCAGGTCTAAGTGCCTCAAATCAATTTCGTTAAGTGTTACATATGGGTCGACCAGTCCAAACTGTTCCTAGATGACGGCTGGCTGAAATCCCGTAGAGTTGTCCAATTAAATTAGCTTGATCACTGGACGCCTAAGCATAGTTGTCATTACAAAGGGTTTGCTTTCATCTGGATTTAATGATGCGTGTAAACCGGATGTTGATCCAATGAAATAAGATCCTGGGGCAAACAAGCAGATACCTGTTGACAGTCATTAACCAGCCGAAGCATGATGGCAGTTCAACGAACACTATCAGCACATTAAATACCGAGGGACTAACACAATATGCAGTCCTCTTTTTGTCCCAGTTCAACGCCGCAACCTCCCATAATATAATAAATGCCGGGAGCATTTACGTATTCGCAAGCAATAGTTTTGATATAGCAAAGGGGATCACACTGCTCACACGGTTTTTTAGGAGGCATTGCCGAGCTCACAGAGAGCAATATTCTCGGAGCAATTTACAGACAAGCATTAAAAGATGCAAACGGTTCGAAAAAATCGTTTACAGGATGTGGAGTGAAGTTCCAAGCAAAAATGGGGGCGCAAACTGAGAGAGAGATGTGCGATGTTCAACGCTCTTGAAGCGCTATATATCGGGGACAAAGTGTCTATCAAGCGCGGTCAGGTACGAAAGAGACTGACAAAAAGAATATTCAGCTCCATTCATCTAGCGTAAAGTTGTTGTGCTTTTGTATAGAGTCCGAAGTGGTGAACTAAACGCAGCTTACTGACTGTGGTCCCAGAAAGCCCCAGTACAACAACAGTGTTGTGGATGTGTGGAAAGCAGACACCACGCACCTCATATACTAGCATCATCAGCATTAAAAGCAGTTGGGTGGAGAGAGCAATAGAGCACTAATCTGTTTCTTCTTATTCCGCAAAATAATTCCGCACCCGCCCGAGACAAGGGTTCCTTCTATTCACCTGACCAGCGATCAGGTCAAACTCAGTAGAAGTTCAAACTAGTTGCTTCCATCTCCTGAAAATGCAACGTATGCAAGATGCCGAAGAAGTTTTCCGGATTTCTTTCCAACTTGACTCCAGCAAACGTAGCGAATATCATTGGTGATCAGGCAGAATTGCAGAACATGCGTCATACTCTTCCGTTGGCCAAAATTTCCACGACAGAATAGCTCCCGGCAAACACGATCAGGCCGAGATTCTGTTAGTACTATCTTAAGCATGTAGCACCAGAGGCGAAAAACGCAGAGAAACATCTCAGGATGCGAACGTTTCAAAAACACAAGTGATCGATTTAAGAGTGATCGGACTGCGTGCCACGAAAACTAAGGATTTTGCCCAGCCCAACATTAAAGGCCTTCTTTCCTTTGGTGTGCGCACTTTAGACCCGGAATGGAAGAACTAGATCTCCAACAGTCATGCTAAATAAAGAATTACCATCCACTTGCGTTATATCCGGTATTGTGTCGACAGAAGCTTCGCAATATATGATAGCCGCTTCATCCAAATTTCTGTTTTCAGGCTGTGTATTCTGACGTCATTCTGGCACTATCTTCTGGCGTGGATTCTACCAGCGAGGTGGTCTTTTTGTAGAAATAGCCAGCAACAAGTCGCTCGTCTGTCCAACGTTTTAACCATTCCACATTTGTTTTTCTGGATCTTTATCAGTTTTCTGGCTTCAGCGTGGTGTACTTTGTTTCCTCGTGCATCTGCTTTCACACACTGCAGATTCTTTTCTTCTTTAAGCGGAAATGAGAACTCAAATGAGTTACCACGCTGGCCGAATAAGAGTAACTGACAACTTCCTAGATGAAGAGAGAGACTTAGGCTGATGCCACGCCTTTCCTTATAGATGACGATGGTTCTCTATTTTTTGTACTGTTCATGATACTAACTTCTGTCAACTCAGTCTGAGTAGTCTCACGCAACTTTCTAACACGAGTTCGACTCTTTACACACAGAAGCTAATCATCAAAGGAAATAAAACCGTCAACTAATTTGTCATAGGGTTGAAAAACCCATTGCATTCTCAATTATTCCAGATCTCAATTCATCACCATTCTGAAGACTTCTTGGGCAGTGGATATCTATGTTTTATTCCTGCAACAGTAAACCTTTGAGGAGTAAAGAAGCGCTATTAAATTCCCACATAACTGTGCAATATGTCCCAATAGGATTGGCGGTGCTCCAAAAGCCTCAGCTGATCCGAAAATTGTGTCTTGGGTTGTCTTATCCAAAGCCATCCAGTTGTTGACAGCTCTTTTCACTGAACAGTGGTGCACCAAAGCGTGTAAAAACAAGGTCACTTCCGAATAACCATCAGGGTGAGGAGGGTGAAGTAATTTTACCACCAGTATCGTTTACTTGAGCCGTTTGTGTCAGTGGTTTCCGGGTGGCACTATTAAATGTAAAAAGATACGTAAACAAGTAGAGGGATTACATGAAAAGTGAGTAACGATCCGAGGAAATCATTACTACCACTGCCTACTATTGATTGTAACACATTTGACTCACCCAAATGTACGTCAACTTGCTTGAATAAATACGGACCATTATTAGGGGGAATCGACTAGGGCATGAATAAACTCATCCAAAGCTTGAAATGATACAATGAGACTTTCGTCAGTGAAAAATATTTCAGTAAGAACGGCTTTAACGGATACGTGTATAATTGGTATAAGGTCTGAAGCAAATTGCAACTCCTTAGCCGTCAAGCTTGAGGTCTTGTAATGGATTACGGTTTGGAGTCTGCAGATGAAAAACTAAACTATCCAAAGAAGGCAGAAAGCCAATCAAAAGTCACAACTTTGACAAATTTGTCCTCATTTTGCCCAATGAAACCAAACGAAATCAGCAACTTTTCTAGTAAAAATGCAGAAATACAAACTTGTCACCTGAACAGACGGTAGGTGTGTTTTCTTGACACTAAGGCTTCGGATTGTTCCGTTCAAAGTTCAGATTTAAAACTTGCCGAAAACGACAGTGTGCAATTATTAGTCTGGTTTATATGACACATTATGTCCGCCATACAATATGTGAACAGCACCAAGAATATAGGATTATATATATATGCGTATCAATATATAAGATGGTGGCCGGAAAGTTGTTATCATCAGTGACCTAGGTCGGTGTTAAGACCATTCCGCCTAATAACTGCACATTATCTGCTAAAAACAAATCTGAATGGATGGCATTCAAAGGTAGTTATGTTTACTAAACAAAAGGATAACATAATCCCTCAAATAACACTGCGTAAACTGCTCGAGGCAGATAAAGACTCCACGAAAAAAACAACTTAAAAAGACCTGTTCCATTATGAAGAAGACTACTCACAAGGCTGTTAAAAGCACTTTGATATCCCAAGACCAGTTTTGCCCTTCTTGGGGCTCATCAGATAGAATCAGATCCTGGATTCCCATAAGCTCTATGTCCCATTCAAACCCAAATTATAAAATATTATTGAAATTCACTCATATGCATACCAACCTGGTTTTTACGAAAGACTCACCCGAATCATAACTAATACATAATATTCAATTCAAAAAAGGAATATGGACCACCCAAGTGGCAGACATCTCTTTAGTTCAGTATTAACTTTCAGCAACGTTACAGTCCAAACTGCCGAGACATGTATCGAACTCACGTTCCCACGCACCTGCGATATCTTCTAGTACGCTGAGGAGCAAACTAATCGCCAAGTTCGACGAACAATCACACCAGTAGGGCTCAAATTTATTTTCCATGTCAGCGTTGTGTGCCTTGATCACCTAGCTGTGATTAGAAAGTAAACTTAACAAACCTGATTTTTTTTCGAAAACTGCGCAGAGTGGCTACCAAGGAAATCCGCAAAGCATTATTTTCGTTTAGCATCCACCTCTAAACTATTTCAACTAGTGCTGGAAACTATCGATCGGCAGTGATTGCCAGATTCTGGAATCTAATCTTGCGATGTACAGTTAACCTTTTCCTGAATGTCGCTCTAAGTAGGCAAGCTGGATTAGCGCAAATAGAAATCGATGTTTGTTTGGCTTGCCAGACGGCACAACGAATCGATAAGCCGGTACACCAGACGCACTCGTTCAGAGACATCGTGAATTTCCACGAATCATCTTGTGAGTTAGCACCGGCAGGGAACACATAGAGGGTGTATGGGGTGTGTCCACTTGTCTGCCCAATGAATCGTTGTCTCTCGTTTTTGCGTGCCTGTACAGAAGGATCGAAAATGGGACAGGACAATATCCAGGGTTGGTCCCTTGGCTGGAATTAGTTCCCAAAAGGTATCCCGACATGCAAACAAAAACTAAGATGCCGCTTGAAACCAATCCAATCACCCCCTTGACGGTCATGACGACGAACATGGCTTGTTACCGTCGGATGCCTCAACTGAACTGCAAAGACGTCTTTCCAATCGATTCAGTTCTGGAATAGTAAGTTGTGCGCATCTACGTGTGCTGAATTAATTGTTACGTGGGCGCCATTTACTGCTTATAATGGGTCCCATTTTAGGCCAGCTTACCGCTTCAAAAGGTTTGAAATTGGATCAGTCAAGTCCATATGTCACTGTGACCAGATATCCATGCCCCGTTTTGACTCGGAAATGAGTTGCCGCGCAGCTTTCAAGCAGTGGTGCCTGATCCTTCCTCTATTTGCATTCTGTCTCGTTTTACTCAGTTCTGTCAATACTGTAAATGGTAAGTCCACTCTGGACTTGCGTTTTCTTTCTGTTTATTTCGTTGTGGAGAGATAACTTTCTATTACGAGCGCTCCCCTAATCGGTCGAAGTCCTAGTGATAATGTAATATAATAGAATAAAATAATATATTGAATAAAAGTTATTGCAAGGATTGAATGCTGAGTAAACAAGCAAAACTTCTGATGGTTGTGGCCGGTTAAATGCCGACTGATATGATATATCACTGAAGTTTGGACCAAGGGAACTTAAATCATTATTCCCGTTCATTGAACTTCTGTACTAGTGAGCTAGACTAGGTAAGCGCTTTTCAAGTAAACGGGTTGTTTTTCAATTCAGTTTCCTGTTTTGAGTCTAATGAATCAGTATGTCGGGCACTTTGGAATCCAACAAAATTTTACATTCGGAGAAACTGTCAAGAAACCGGGTCCCCGATACAACAATCTCGATGTAAGGGCAAACTGTTTATCATTGGGATTTTTTTCCGGGAACAACAAACTCATCTTGTATTGAATAATGCAATAGGAATAGACTATTTTTCAGCGGATAGTAGTATTTAACACAATGGACATTTTTTGGAGACCTGCAATATATCTTCCTCGGCTTATTTCCCGAATCAAGTAGGTCGCTCTCAGAAACCGGATGAGGTTTACTAGGCTTCAAAGTAGCCTTCAGCGGAAATACACTCGTTTGCACACCAATTTGATTTTGCTGGAGGCTCACCTGGAATCCAGCTAAATCCCTGGTGTATTACGTCTATACATTCATCGGGATATCTCGAATACCGTACCAACTGAAATATGAGGCGGCCTGGTGCAGTACACTTAGTTGCTTAAGAACATCATAAATGATAGATTCTTTCACTTGGTTTCCAGGTTGGTCTCCCAAACCTGGTTTTTACATGAGCGCATTTCGCTAATTTCGTACAATTTGGGCTAACGTACAACATATTGTTGACGGAAACTCGGAGACTGCGCCTACCTGATGAGCCCCGAAAAGGGCGAAACCGGTTGTGGATTGTCGAAGAATTTTCAGCAGCCTCATGAGTAGGATGTTAAGTCTTCAGCAGTTTCTACCAGCCATGTGAAATGAATTTAGTCGCCAAATCAGGACCTGATTGTTTTTGCAATCCTCCGTACAAATAAATGTTAATCACTGTTGCCTAAGCACGTGTTACTCCTCGGCATGTTGCGCAACCAACGAAGAACTTTGTCAGTGGTATCTGCAGGAAATACCTTGGTATTAGTTATCAAAGTTGAACAACAGTCATTTTCAAATTAAACGATATCACATGAAATGTTAAATAATCGGATTCAGTCTTGAATGCATATTCTTTCAGTCCGATGCAAACAAGCTGGGCCAAATGAGTTCCTGCATTAGTCTGAAGTGACTGACAATAAAGCCAGCCATCGATTAAGCGAGGACGATCCTATCCACTGGAAGGCGTCTGATGTAAGTGATGGACAGTGGGACTAAACTTCACGGAGATTTGTTGTCCATTTGCTAATGTTCAGCACAAGGTTTGCCGACTGCTATCATTTCTGCGCATTCCCGGAGCAACAAAAGACTTACAAGTGCTGTCCTTTTGTTGGTTCATGGATCAGAGATTGTTTCAAAGTGTTGTAAAGTGATTCAAACTTAGCAAAGTACACTCACTTAGCAAACCAATTTGGTTTTGCGAGAGACTCACATGGAATCCAGCTGAATCTCTCGTTTATGATGTTTCCAGGCAACTGAATGTGCTGCACCGGGCCGCCTCATATTTCAGTTGGTATGGTATTCGAGATATCGCTATAAATGTATAAACGTAATACACGAGGGATTCAGCTGGGTTCCAGGTGAGTCTCTCGCAAAACCAAATTAGTTTGAAAATGAGTGTATTTCGCTAATTTCGTGCAATTTGGTTTCAAGTAGAACATAAGGTTGACGGAAACTCGGGGACTGCGCCCACCTGATGGGCCCCAAAAAGGGCCAAACCGGTCGTGGGCTGTCGACGAATTTTCAGCAACCTTATGAGTTGTTATACAATCTTGTTCTTCCTCATTCTTGCAATATTAGTTGCTTTAAGATAGCACTTGTATGACCGATGCCGGCAGCACGTAAAAGCAGCTTTGAAACAGAATATGAGCATACCGTTACATAAAAGGTTCATTAAACAGCAGGTTTACGTAGTTCAGAACTTGTCAAGTTCTAGCCAAAACCTCATACAAAAATAACTCAAAAGTTCGGTATCAATACACGAGCACCGGCAGTTGAGCAGTATGCTTTTCTCTGATTTTAAATGTATGATGTTCTGAGTTTTGCTGACTTTCCAATGTCTATGAAATTGGTTCTTCACGTTGGTACTTCTCATACAACCAGTGAGGACCCACAACATTAAAGGCCACTAAGTGTCTAATGTTTGAATTTCGACCTCTTTCTTCAAATGTTGAAAGCCAAAACAACGTCCGCGTAGTAAAATCAGTTCTCAAATACACGGATTTCTTTGAAGAAACCTGCTCGGTCACATCTAGTTAGCAGTTCAAACTGACTGGAATCGCTTTTCACCGAAAAAGACGAACCTCTCTTTTGCCTGCGTTGGAATTTCTAGAAAAGACCATACTAAATTAAATTCCTTAAAGCAGCAACAGTCAAAATATAAAATATTTCGCCTTGTTTTGAGCCACTTCGCAGTTACTACTTTCCTAAAGATAGCAGATAACAAAAAACAAACACCTACTTAGCTTTACAAGCTTTTTTTAACACTGTGATTTAGTTTCGTTGAAAGTACACTACCGTTTTCACTTAACAAATCCCATCTGAGGATTTAATCTATGCAACAACCGTCGTACCTAGTTATCGGAAACGCATTCCGCTTCTCCGAAAAAAGCATGTGAAATATTTAATTATGGAATGGTGCAGCCTTGATCAAACCATTATGATTTTCGTCATTATTAGCGTTAAAATAATTGCTGTATTTTTCAGAACCTTGTACAACCACGACTGTTTTACAAGCGGATCCTTTCTCCGTACATAAGAAAATCTGTGATAAGGATATAAGTGACCGCGTTCAACACAACTGACCAGCATTCACTTTTTAGCAGCTGAGTATTTCACTAAAGGTTTCTTAACAAAGACCTTTAAAATTTTCTCTACCATTTTTCAAAAGCCTCACTTATCATCCTGGACCTACCTATTGCCGAATGAAGAACCAATGAGTCCCCATTGCTCTCTGATGCTGCACTCAAACGTATAAACTCTATCATTGTGGTATAAGCATGCCACAACATCTCTATGTCTTAATCTTTGCTGCTATAAGCGACCTGCGTTTAAAGCTGCATCAGTAACTACAGGAAAATGGTGTATGGAAATCATATACATAGATAATTCTAGGAAAACATAACCAGGGTGGTTCAGCATATCTGAATGTTTGCAGTCTGAAACAAAATTGAAGCTATAAAGTCATAAACTCGGGTTCGCCAATAATAGTTCCTCTCCTTTCTGTGACAGTCTGTCTATGTAACTACGTCCAAGCACTCGGCAGATTATTAGGACGAAGGACAGCGTCTTTTACGCAGCTCTGCAACAGATACCTTGAACTGTTCCTGGGGGCAAACTTTTTTAGACATGCCCGCTTCATCTAAGGACAAAAGCAGGACAAAATCTATTTTTCTACAGATGTGCGTTAACTACTGTCTGGATAGGGTCATACTACTTCCCTACTCAGGGTACTATAACTGATAATACAATGACGTATGCAAGTATATTGAACTGTTTTAAGTTACCAATGAAAAGTAAATGGTGACCGGCAAACGGAAGGCCGTTTCAGTAAACTTCAGACGAAACTAGAACGCCACAAATATTTAGACTTGTTAAGGCCAAGTTACACTTCAGTGGGCAGTACACTGGTTCGTCACTCAGTGATTTGGGAAAAATGGTCCCTCCTAAGAAGGGGATTTCTCTTCCAAGAGTGAGGACGAGAAAATGCCCACTTTAATGGAACAACAAAAGGTTCCTCGATCCAAAGGTTTCTTGCTTGAAGAATTTTATTGTCTTCTTTCATTTTAAAGTATTTTATCTTAATCTGAAATCGTGTGAAGTTGAACTCCCTCTCAATAGAAAATTAACGTGGGAGCCTGCACTTGCCTCGACTTTCGAAAGAGCTCATTAACTGAAAAAGTACTGTCTCGTTTACTGTGTTCTTGAAGTCGGTTTGCTTTTATGATATCTGCTGCCTGATTCTTCCATGAGCTGTTAACGATCCGTCTCCTGGTTCCGAAAGAACGGTTTCCCTTTCGTAAGAGATCAATCGAAATGATAACTAAGATTAGTATCGAGTGAGAACTGATCATTTCCGTAAATGGCTTTAGAGGTTAAATCAAGCTAAACTTCCCCAGAAGAAATTAATTTTATCATTCCAATGTAGTAAACTGTGGGCCTCCAGAAGATAATCCTCTCAGCCCCCGAGAATTTAAGAAAAATCTCCATATTTGTGAAGCACAACGACGCCTTCGGAAGAACAGCCTGTGTAAGAATTCAGTTCTCAGGGAAACTACTGCATTTGGTGGTAGAAGGCTCAATTTTTCATTTACGTTTTTTAAACATTAGTCCCATTCTGGAGTAGCAGTCTTTAAAGGTGAGTCTGGTTTTCCTAGTAATGTTAAAGTTATAAGTTGGTTAGTTTTCCAAAGTTGAGGATCATTCTCGGTTTGGTAACTTGTCTCCGGAGCTGGAACTGTGTGCTATGTGAAAGAAAATGAGGTTTGCGTTCCTCTGGGCACTTACAAAACGAGAACATTACTGCCATTCATTCGCCAGATAGGTATGTGATACTTGAACAATAGAAAAATCAATTGGCGAATTATCGTTCGGGCCTCTGTTCCCAGAAAGATCTGTGTCCCCAGGACACTTCGGGTTGTCGGAAAATGGTGGGTAGATCAAACAGCTGATAGTTCCATGCCAGGTCATATGTGGCCGAACTGAAGCGGTCTCAGCTGAGAGTTTATCTCTTTTCTGGAAGCCCATTCGGGACAATGGCGCTTTTCTCCATCGTTACTTTTGCTCTCGTAAAGTGAACGCCAAATCTGCAAATGGCAGATGTAGTGCGGACCAAGCATCCACCACTCACTTCTGATATTGGGAAAGCAGATACTTTAACTCACTGCACAAAATGGTAGCTGAAGGGTTTGCAGTATCTCACTTCCTTGAAAGTGGAGATTTACGGAGAAATTGAGGCAGACGATTTCTCTACTTCTTCCGACTCAAAAATATCAAGGGTGTATTACGCAATTCAGTCCAATGTTAGGCCGTAAATATCATAATGGCTGAGCGCAACTCAATAAGGGCCGGTATTGCGGACCGGACAATCTCGGCTGCCATCAGGAAACTGCGATATCAGCCTACGAACCGGTCCATACACAGTGAGAAACTACTAAGCGTGCAACTTCTGTGAGCTGGAAAAGTTTGCACGATCACAGTGATCAATTGGCTTTGAAACTACTCTGATCAGTCAAGGAAACAGTATGGAATTTTCTGTTTACAGGAAGCCACAAACTATTCATGTCACTTTCCCTTTGTTTTGAACTTCGGCGTTCAAATATTAGTTGTGATAGGGAGATTTGTCCAAAACACGTGCTGAATGCTGTTGGCGAGTGGAGACAAGCGGAAAACGAATAACGAGCACTTTACCCATTGATAAAAATGTCACGTTGAATACAACATGAGGAGGATTTGTCTATACAAACATCTAACACGATTCTCCGTCTTTCTGCTTGCGACTATATACCAGATCCATGCTTGCCAGCAGGACACCTCGATTTTATTCAGTTTGCGTTCTCGCTACTCCATTACTCAAGTAGTTAGTTTTCCACAAAATTAATATTTGTAAAACGCCATTGTTAAAAGGTTGTCTTCATTAGCACATGCCGGTGACCAGTGTAGCTTTAGTTTTAATAGCTGACTCCGGTTCCGAAAACCCGTCGTCGACCAATGAAAGAAGCATAATTCAAAAATCGTCTAGGATCACTCAGCCTACTAAAAGCCCGCTCACAGTAAACTTCATGTACCTAATTTTGATGTATGGGGATGGGATGAATTTTCCAAATTTAAGGGATTTGACCTTTCGGTAGATCTGGTACAGCATTACAAGTGATTGTGTCCATGCATATAGCAAAGTTTCATGAGAACTTCAACTTTTCTTCGTGGCTTGCCGAAGCCCGAATTAACCACAGATTCACACCGTAGCAGCGTGAATTAATCAATATAGGCACAAAAATAGCGAATGCAACTAGTTCCTCACTTTGCCGTACACTTATTCAACTGCTCGTTCGTGGTTAAAGAAAGGAAGTCCTTACCAACTAAGACGTGGAGAACAGATAAAGCCATATGGTCATTATTGCATATGGTACTCGTGATCATCGTAACGATTGGGCTTTTGACAGCAATTCGCTTATTCGCCCATAGGTCCCATTCATCAAGATTTACATCACAATTACCCGCTCCCACGAAGGCTAGCAAAGTCGCAAAGCCCTTAGGATTGTCATAATCTTCCCATAGTTGTCCTGTACTTCAACCACGGTCTACCGGTGTAACGGTGGTACTACTGATGTGGAGGCATGCGGGTAGTATGGGTTGTTCTTGTAAATTCGCTTTGCGTCTCTTGAAAAGAGAGATATGTTGCAGAATTTGTGAAGTCACTTTGCAGCATTTGCTTGAATTTGAGCAATGGATGATTGGAGTCAATGAATATCCAGGAAAGTTCAAGAAGACGCGTTCAGGGGAGGATGGATGTCTAGTTTTTGTAAATAAGGTGCAAATGATAGTTCTGCTTCTCTGTCCAATGGTCTGTAACTGGTCAGTTGGCATTTTCTAATAAATGACTCCGCAGCAAAGGCCTTCTTCCTTTCATTGGTAATTCCATGTCCGAAGAAAAGTGCAAACAGGGGCATAAAATTGTTCTCTATGAGTAGAACGAATGCATTAGATGGTTATCCAAAACCTTGTCAGTCTGATCTTAATAACGCTTTCAAACTTCGCTTATTACAGCGCTGATGGTCTGCGCGCAGACCTGCGAGGCTAAGCAGTTAATACAACACAGTGGTGTTGGTCTCACACACAAAATTGCTATAACTATCACCTTTTAACTTTATTGTGATCGCAAATTAGGTATGTCTTGTCCTCGAAATTCTGCCATCAAGACGCCCTACTCTGACTCGAATGCGAAAAAGCTATGGGTCTAAAATTTAGGTACATGGTACTCCCGTCACTGTGTAGTACATGATTCGGTTAACGGGAACGTTTGAAAAAAAATGAAGTCTATCAAAATCATTCTTCTGTCATCTCTATTGAATGGCAAAAGCCATTTCTCAAGGCCAAAAGAGTGGGTGCAAAACCGGTAGTCAGTAGCAAGTCAGTAGATTACAGAAACTCAGCTGCAAGAGAACAAGAAACAAAACCGCATGAAGAGCAAGGAAGAGAAAGTTGGTCTGAAACAAACCGATTTGCCCGTTTGGTTTGGAAATGTTGCTTGAACAAGGTCTTAAGTCCATTCTTCTCGAACAAGTGATCCGTTTTGTTGCGATGATCTGATCATTTTCGTTGTTTGGTAATCGGACATGCAGTCGCTTTACTTACCAACATTCAGATGCACTGGGAAAGTCACCCGCCGGCATTCATAAGGAGGCACTCTTATCATCCGTGCAGTGTAAAACTTGACGGAATTAGTTGAGAAGTAGGAACTGACGGTTAAAACCACAGGAAATTCACGTTTGAAACTAAGGATGCAGAAACCATGGCCATTTTTTCGTGGTCATTTTCCTCTGTCTTACATTCCTTCCATAAGACAAAGCAAAGCGGGACAAAATTCCTGTCTACTAAAGGGAAACATAACTCACCGTGTTTGTTATTCGGTACTCAGAAAACGAATCCATTAGATCTTTTTTCGATAGACACCTGCCACCTGTTAGTTATGTATCCCCTATGTCTGATGAATGACATACTAGCGCTGCCCTCTATGCTATGGAGTTCGAGTGCTCCCGATGGTAGTTCAGCCTGGCTCTATCTCTCTTCCTCTCTCTTGCTCTCTCTTCATATATATATATGACTAGCGCTGCTATGCTATGGAGTTCGAGTGCTCCCGATGGTAGTTCAGCCTGGCTCTATCTCTCTTCCTCTCTCTTGCTCTCTCTTCATTCATATATATGAATTCCTCTCTTAGTAATACGCACTTTATTGACCGTATTCAGCTTCTCACTCCAAAACTGCCGTGAAACGCTACAAACGTGTGTTTTAGAATACGAAAGTTTAATAGTTATGATTATACTGTCAATAGCTACTTGGGTGGTATGTGTTTTTATTGATTTTATTGTGAAAGGGATACTCGCCCAAGCGGATGCTTGACGGTAAGTCCTCAATAATGTTGTTTCTTTAGGAAATTTACCAGAAGCGGCCAGTATTGTCAGCTTGAATAAACTAGAAAACTCTGTGCTCGACTGACAGTGACTGACACTTTTTCAAAAAGTAGTGACCACTTTGTGAAGTAATTTATTGTGTTGCGCCAATGAATTGCATCCAGCACTAAACGGTTCGGTTATTTTTAACTCGTTTCTTTGTCCACCACGTATAGTCGAGGAAAACTCGAGAGCAAATGTTGCGACAACGTCTAAGGGCCATCACAACTCATACTGATCAGTATTCGGCTGAATAAGAGTGAATTGTCAAACCGCAGGCTGTGTGACTCGTTACGGTAAATATCGGCATACCAAGGCATTACTTTTTGGATTGAAATCGTTGGAGAGGAGAAGTTCCGAACCGGATGATTTCGCCTTTATTTTCAAGCATTCTAATATGACAGTTGAAAAGATTGGAGGACAGGAATCGCACATACATGGCAGTGTAGAGACTATAGAGGAGTAAAAGTGGGTCCAAGTTATGGAAGGGTGAAAAGCGCTGTCACATGAAAAAGGAAGGTTTTAGCAGTCAGGCATGAGAACTATATGTTTCCCCATGGGATAGCTCCTGAAAAAAGGCAACAATGCCAGATGAAAAGGGGCATGTGCCAATCTGATAAAAGTACAATGAACTCCAGTGAGTTGTTACGACAAATGATGAGGGAATGTTTTCAGTCCCAAGCACGTTCCGAAATCACAAACAGCTCCAGGTATATTTTTGTAATGCGTTACTAGTAAGTTTGCTAAAATCTCCTCAACAGCCCACGACCGCTTGCACCCTTCTTGGGGCTCATCAGGTAGGCACACTCCCCGAATTTCCGTCAATCTTATGTTCTACTTGAAACCAAATTTCATGAAATTGGCGAAACACATTCATTTGCAAACTAATTTGGTTTTTCGAGAGACTCATATATATGTATCGCGATATCTCGAATATCGTAGCCACTGGAACATGAGGCGGCCTGGTGCAGCACATTCAGTTACCTGGAAACACCAAAACCGAGAGATTCAGCTGGGTTCCAGGTGAGTCTCTCGAAAAACCAAATTAATTTGCAAATGAGTGTATTTCGCCAGCTCCAGATATAATTCCTTTGTGGTTGGTTCATGGATGTTCCTCAAAAAATGAGTCACTGTTTTAGAGTATGTTTTCGTTTTGTGTCAGGAGGTAAATAGCATGTTTTGGGCTGTATAACTGACTCTGCATAATGATTCATCCGGCACCGATTAGTTCTGTGAAGCTAAGGTATCTTGTTATGCTAGTACATAACGCGAGCTGTTTCGCCAAGCGAACTACAAAATCTCCTTACCAATGCATGACGATCGAATTCACTGGCTTTCCGAAACGTCGCTAGATAATATGTATCGTGCCATCTTCTTAGACTAAACATAGGGTGGCACTCGAAGCCTAGATCTTTGTCAGTCAAAGGAATTGCGTAAAAACATGAAATGCTGTGCATACATTATTAAATACATGTTGTAAGTAAACCAAAACCATGGATCTCGAAAATATTAGGCCTTGAGGATGGCGAATTTTGCCCACTTAGAAATTCA
>NW_008751657.1:5018026-5037086 GCF_000715545.1 Opisthorchis viverrini | reverse complement strand
AAGCCCAGTTAACCAGCAAACGTTGATAATCCTCCCCGGTCCTACGGGAGCCAGATTTATTGGCCGATTGTCAGCTGAAGCGATTGTTATAATCACCGTTGATGCAGCATAGGTGAGCTCTCCTTGATTGTAGCTGGTTTGGATCGGCCTAGCCTGGCATGTGATGCCTGGGAAGCACCATCCGTTGAAATGTAGTTCAATACGAAACGATACAGTACAGAATCCAGGGCAGTGAAGTTAGAACGCGATTCCGAAGTTGGGCATAACAACTCAGTAAGTACTCAACTCCCAAAGGCTTCCACGGTTCTCAGTATAACATTGTGGTTCATATTCGCATATAACGGTCCTATCTCATGCAGTGATTAGCAAAAAAATGTTGGTCTTCGAGAGCCCCATCCGCGTCTCTTGCCAACATGTTCACTTGCTAAGATATGCACTGGAATAGTACCTACAGGTAGCAAGCTCAAATTGCAGGTTAAAGTTCAAAACTCCTCAAAGGTTCACAACATCAATGAGAGCGATGATAATATTGAATGTGTCATTCGTTTGTGTAAGTTAGACACAATTTGTAAAACAGGACTGCATTGTCATGCAATAGCCAAATCGTAGGATATCGTACACAAGCTGTACAGGTGACGAAAATCAAACTTAACACACCGGTTACCAGTGTAACGGTGGATACCACTGATGGGGGCATGCGAGTAGTATGTCTTCTCGTAAACCTGGTTCGCGTCTCTCGAAAAGTGAGATGCATTACGGAATTTGCGGAGTAGCATTTGCTTGCGCTTGAGCAACAGTCAATGAATATCCGGTAAAGTTCAGGAAGACGCGTTCAAGGGAGAGTGGATGTTCAGTTTATGTGAATAAGATGCATATGAGAGTTCTGCTTCTCTGTCCAATGGTCTGTAACTGGTCAGTTGGCATTTTCTAATAAATGACTCCGCAGCAAAGGCCTTCTTCCTTTCATTGGTAATTCCATGTCCGAAGAAAAGTGCAAACAGGGGCATAAAATTGTTCTCTATGAGTAGAACGAATGCATTAGATGGTTATCCAAAACCTTGTCAGTCTGATCTTAATAACGCTTTCAAACTTCGCTTATTACAGCGCTGATGGTCTGCGCGCAGACCTGCGAGGCTAAGCAGTTAATACAACACAGTGGTGTTGGTCTCACACACAAAATTGCTATAACTATCACCTTTTAACTTTATTGTGATCGCAAATTAGGTATGTCTTGTCCTCGAAATTCTGCCATCAAGATGCCCTACTCTGACTCGAATGCGAAAAAGCTATGGGTCTAAAATTTAGGTATATGGTACTCCCGTCACTGTGTGGTACATGATTCGGTTAACGGGAACGTTTGAAAAAAATGAAGTCTATCAAAATCATTCTTCTGTCATCTCTATTGAATGGCAAAAGCCATTTCTCAAGGCCAAAAGAGTGGGTGCAAAACCGGTAGTCAGTAGCAAGTCAGTAGATTACAGAAACTCAGCTGCAAGAGAACAAGAAACAAAACCGCATGAAGAGCAAGGAAGAGAAAGTTGGTCTGAAACAAACCGATTTGCCCGTTTGGTTTGGAAATGTTGCTTGAACAAGGTCTTAAGTCCATTCTTCTCGAACAAGTGATCCGTTTTGTTGCGATGATCTGATCATTTTCGTTGTTTGGTAATCGGACATGCAGTCGCTTTACTTACCAACATTCAGATGCACTGGGAAAGTCACCCGCCGGCATTCATAAGGAGGCACTCTTATCATCCGTGCAGTGTAAAACTTGACGGAATTAGTTGAGAAGTAGGAACTGACGGTTAAAACCACAGGAAATTCACGTTTGAAACTAAGGATGCAGAAACCATGGCCATTTTTTCGTGGTCATTTTCCTCTGTCTTACATTCCTTCCATAAGACAAAGCAAAGCGGGACAAAATTCCTGTCTACTAAAGGGAAACATAACTCACCGTGTTTGTTATTCGGTACTCAGAAAACGAATCCATTAGATCTTTTTTCGATAGACACCTGCCACCTGTTAGTTATGTATCCCCTATGTCTGATGAATGACATACTAGCGCTGCCCTCTATGCTATGGAGTTCGAGTGCTCCCGATGGTAGTTCAGCCTGGCTCTATCTCTCTTCCTCTCTCTTGCTCTCTCTTCATATATATATATGAATTCCTCTCTTAGTAATACGCACTTTATTGACCGTATTCAGCTTCTCACTCCAAAACTGCCGTGAAACGCTACAAACGTGTGTTTTAGAATACGAAAGTTTAATAGTTATGATTATACTGTCAATAGCTACTTGGGTGGTATGTGTTTTTATTGATTTTATTGTGAAAGGGATACTCGCCCAAGCGAATGCTTGACGTTAAGTCCTCAATAATGTTGTTTCTTTAGGAAATTTACCAGAAGCGGCCAGTATTGTCAGCTTGAATAAACTAGAAAACTCTGTGCTCGACTGACAGTGACTGACACTTTTTCAAAAAGTAGTGACCACTTTGTGAAGTAATTTATTGTGTTGCGCCAATGAATTGCATCCAGCACTAAACGGTTCGGTTATTTTTAACTCGTTTCTTTGTCCACCACGTATAGTCGAGGAAAACTCGAGAGCAAATGTTGCGACAACGTCTAAGGGCCATCACAACTCATACTGATCAGTATTCGGCTGAATAAGAGTGAATTGTCAAACCGCAGGCTGTGTGACTCGTTACGGTAAATATCGGCATATCAAGTCATTACTCTTTGGATTGAAATCGTTGGAGAGGAGAAGTTCCGAACCGGATGATTTCGCCTTTATTTTCAAGCATTCTAATATGACAGTTGAAAAGATTGGAGGACAGGAATCGCACATACATGGCAGTGTAGAGACTATAGAGGAGTAAAAGTGGGTCCAAGTTATGGAAGGGTGAAAAGCGCTGTCACATGAAAAAGGAAGGTTTTAGCAGTCAGGCATGAGAACTATATGTTTCCCCATGGGATAGCTCCTGAAAAAAGGCAACAATGCCAGATGAAAAGGGGCATGTGCCAATCTGATAAAAGTACAATGAACTCCAGTGAGTTGTTACGACAAATGATGAGGGAATGTTTTCAGTCCCAAGCACGTTCCGAAATCACAAACAGCTCCAGGTGTATTTTTGTAATGCGTTACTAGTAAGGTTGCTAAAATCTCCTCAACAGCCCACGACCGCTTACACCCTTCTTGGGGCTCATCAGGTAGGCACACTCCCCGAATTTCCGTCAACCTTATGTTCTACTTGAAACCAAATTTCATGAAATTGGCGAAACACATTCATTTGCAAACTAATTTGGCTTTTCGAGAGACTCATATATATGTATCGCGATATCTCGAATATCGTAGCCACTGGAACATGAGGCGGCCTGGTGCAGCACATTCAGTTACCTGGAAACACCAAAACCGAGAGATTCAGCTGGGTTCCAGGTGAGTCTCTCGAAAAACCAAATTAATTTGCAAATGAGTGTATTTCGCCAGCTCCAGATATAATTCCTTTGTGGTTGGTTCATGGATGTTCCTCAAAAAATGAGTCACTGTTTTAGAGTATGTTTTCGTTTTGTGTCAGGAGGTAAATAGCATGTTTTGGGCTGTATAACTGACTCTGCATAATGATTCATCCGGCACCGATTAGTTCTGTGAAGCTAAGGTGTCTTGTTATGCTAGTACATAACGCGAGCTGTTTCGCCAAGCGAACTACAAAATCTCCTTACCAATGCATGACGATCGAATTCACTGGCTTTCCGAAACGTCGCTAGATAATATGTATCGTGCCATCTTCCTAGACTAAACATAGGGTGGCACTCGAAGTCTAGATCTTTGTCAGTCAAAGGAAATGAGTAAAAACATGAAATGCTGTGCATGCATTATTAAATACTTGTAGTAAGTAAACCAAAACCATGGATCTCGAAAATATTAGGCCTTGAGGATGGCGAATTTTGCCCACTTAGAAATTCAAACGTTCACTAGCAAAACCAGAAAGTTTTGTCTGGAAAACACGGGTCATCTTTTGCTCCAAATATGACCACGATGTGATTCTATTCTGTAATGTAAACATGGTCTGGGGTGCCTCAATCCTGTTACACTCTCACCGCTAACAATGACGTTGATTACTACACCATACGAAACGCGGGCTTGGGACCAGCAGCATTTCAGTGGAAATCCGAACTCAACATGGGCAATCAGGTAAAGTTGAAGGACCAGTCGGTGCACATATGTCTTCCCCATGCCGGGAACTGTCTGACCAGTCGCAGCAACCCTCAACATGAATTAGTAAACTGCAGTCGAATTGTAGAGTCCACTTATTTAGACGTTTCTTGTCCGTCCAGAAAAGTGCTCTTATCTGGCAGCGCCTCTGTTTACTACCAAACTTAAATTATATAAATCTGAAATCTTACCAGGGGTCACTTCGTAGATAAAGTCATGCTGGTGGTTGCTGTTATTGGATAAGTTCATATATTCAAACCTCCAGCAGAACAAAGCGCATAATTTCAGTAGATCTATATTAACCTGAAGCTCCATATTACATAAAGACTATATAGTGTTTATACGACGCACTTTTTAAAAAGCACCTAGTGTGTTTTTCACCCAAAAACTTTATGAATTGCACATGTAGGTACGTCAACAAGCAAACTGAAAACTGTCAGCTTGATCGCTTGAACCTTCTTTTTCAAACAACTGTGTATCATCTAACCGTTTATACTCGACGCTAATGATTCAGCCTTAGTTCCGATTGTATTTTTTTCTTTTTGTCCAATACAAAGGTCAAGTAAGCAGTCCCAGCGAAGCATTGGGTCCACGGGGTCCCCGCGGTGATCCAGGGCCACCAGGTCCAGAGGGTGGAATGGGTCCACCGGGACCACGTGGACCAATCGGACTTCCAGGAACGGATGGCGAAAGAGGCCCGCCTGGTCCACAGGGAGTCCCAGGAACTCCAGGAAGAGATGGTCGTCCAGGCGTTCCAGGAGTCCAAGGTACACCGGGACCTCAAGGCATTGCTGGATCTCCCGGTGAGCCTGGACCAGAGGGAAGCCCTGGACCTCAAGGATATATGGGACCCCAGGGAGAAAAAGGAGATGATGGCTTTGAAGGTGCAAAGGTTAGTGTGGTCATGAAAGCCTATCAAATGTTCATTAGAGTTCTACATACTGACTGAATCAGCAAAACACAAAAACACGTAGAACATATGGTTGGCGGAAAATCCAGGACTGCGCCTACTTCATGAGTCCCAAGAGGGGCCAAACTGGTCGTGTACTGTCGAAGATTTTAAAACATCTAAAAAAATATATTATGATATCATGAACCTCGTACCGACCGAAACAGGAGGCGGCCTTTGTGCAGTACATTCATTTGAAGAATATCATGGTAGCTAAGATTCTGTTGAGGTTTCCCTGAAAAACAAAATTAATGTGAATATAAGATTACTTCACAGAAGGCGCTAGTTTTTGGTGGTTGCTACTCTAGCTTGTTTGTTCCTCCACAGTAGACTGAGGTGTACAAACGGCATGTGTCACAAAAATTAGCTTTGTCGTTCGAGTGTCATCTCTAATCCCAAAGTAAATTTCGTTGGTCGTATCAAAACCATCTTGTGACTAGAACTCTGATCAAAACTGCTCACCTTCTAATCTCGAAACCCTCATTTTAGTACATTTCTTTCCTGTCATTGTGATAGAATCAATCTTGCAGGATATATATATATATATAAACAGAAACAGTCGTATTCAGAGAAAGCGTGAAACATCTAAGTTCTTTTGCACCCCTGAGTCACCTTCTGTTCGAGCCTAGGATTCTCCAGTGAAAAAGTATTTTGGTACCTCTTTAAGGTTCAATTGGAAAACTATATTCCTGCATTGATACTGATAAAGTACAACCCGAAAGCAAGCTAAAACAAAGATAATTGAGGTCGGTTTGACGGTTTCTGTAAAATACAAAAACACAAAATAATCAATTTTATTGATACCCTGCTTATGCATCCCGAAATGGGAAAATGAGTAGTTAGCTGGGAGGTCTGTCTCAAATACCCTCACAAACTAGGGTAACAGGGCTACTGTGGTTTCCACTTCCTCTTTCATTTGGATTGGATTAGTACCAGTCAATCACAACAGTTACCAGCCTCGATCACTGACCATTTTCGTTCCGAAATTTCCAGTTCCTTGATTATAATACGCGCTGTCTATGATCAATTATGTCTGGTATCTATCCATGGTCAAACAGCACACCACTTGTCGACGCGTGACTATGATACCCGGGTGAGGTTACCCAACATGCAACTTATCGCCAACGTTGAGGTCATATTGCTCGCGCACTACCATCCTCGTACAATCGCTGCAACTTTCTCAAGCTGACGTGTTGGCTGTCGACCCTATGGCCGATGTAACCAAGCCGAATTTAACCGATAAATCAATATGCTCTGTACGAGACGATTAGTCCATCAATGAGGGACAACAACAACAACAACAGAACAGCGTTTTTTTTTTGGAAAACTGACGAGCCCGTCTGAATCGGGCTGGTGAACCAAAAAGCCCCAAGATGAAAGATTTTCCAGGAGCATCTTTTCGACATTGGATCAGATGTGACTGCTTCACGCACCAAGTCACTAACGTTTCTAAGCCCCGCAAGTTAGTCGGGACTAGTTACTCATCTGGAAGCAAATCAGAGACATTTTTAAAATATTTTTGTTTTGATTGACAGTGAGTTTCGCTGTCCACAGCTTGTGATTCCTGGTAAACTAATGGAACATTCCTGCGCTGCACTATAACTTAAACCCATGTGCAGTCACCTGCAAATATTTAAAATTAACTGAGTTGTTACAAAGCTAAAATGGTGAGATTCGTTTTGAAGAAAAACTCATCTGTCCAATAACTCAGTTCAGTGAGACCTTTCTGTACCTTGGTGCTTAACGAATGCGAAATCCGCGATTTAGCATAAATTTCACGATGAGAAGCTATGGATGGGAAGCATCCGCAACATTCACTCATACATTTCCATTTATTTCAGGGCTCTCAAGGAGCGATGGGTGCTCAAGGTCTCCAAGGGCCTGTGGGGCCCATCGGCCCCCCTGGCCCTATGGGTCCTCCTGGTCCAGCAGGTCCACGCGGAGAAACAGGCCCTGCTGGTCGAGTTGGGCCGGTGGGTATACAGGGTAGCGTCGGAACGCCCGGTACACCAGGAATACCCGGATCCGTTGGACAGAAAGGCGAACGGGGTGAACCCGGCAAGAAAGGTGCAAAGGGATCAAGAGGAACTGCTGGTAATCCGGGGAAACCTGGCCAAGCTGGACAACCTGGTATACAGGTGGGTCTTCACTATATTATTGCTGTTTATCTCCGTAGTTTTGATTTTCGGGAACAACGTTGTTTAAATTGAGATTGACCATTCTGATTAGTACACCGTTTCACAGTAACATGACGCTAGGTATTTCGGCAGATACATGGGTTCGAGAATCGTTTGTGAAATATTTCTTGTTCACAGGGGGAACCTGGTCACGACGGACGACCTGGGGTTCGAGGTGAACCTGGAGAACGCGGCTCAGTTGGAGCGGTCGGAGTAGATGGCCGTCCCGGAGAAAGGGGATTGATGGGAAGATTGGGTGCACAAGGTCCGAAAGGTGCTCAGGGTGAATCCGGTGTTATCGGCAACGTCGGTCCAACCGGTCCAATCGGTATTAAAGGAGAAAAAGGTCAAGTGGGTAGACCTGGAGGCGTAGGAGAACCTGGTCCTCGAGGGCCACGTGGTCTAATGGGGCCAGTTGGTGTGAAGGTAAACTGATAAACAGTTAGAAAACCGTTTGATAATCTTAAGGTTTTTCCTGTCCATCGATTTATCAAATGTGTAGTCCAATATGACTTATTACTCTATGCTTGTCCACTCCAATTCCATGTGTATAGTCAAATTAACCGTCACGGGAACTTCCCAAAATTGGACCAATGAGGAAGAGGCAATCAATGAAGGATTTGGTTTTTAGTAAGTGGAGGGAATAGCTAGTTTTGATCAGATATTAAATCACAAAATAGGTATACTGCAGGCATCATGTGAACCACTGATAGATCACCTTCATTTAGGGTTCCAAATGTTTCATTACACAGTGGTGTGTTTTCAGCTTGACTGCTTTTTGTTGCTGTGACAATACAGCACTGAGTACACAATGAAGCCCTCTGGGCGATGCTTAACTGTCTCACCACTGTTTTCCTGAGGTACGTGATGGATGTGAAGTATCGTCTTAGTCTGCTGAACCTGGATAACGAAAAACCTAGTGTCCATGTGTGTTTTCAATGACAGACAGCGCAGTGTGATGGAGTTAGTTACCCCAACCCCAAATTAGTGAGTTTGATACATTCTAGTACACCAGCAAGATGAGTCTGCATGATTATTGTCGGAGCCTGTCCTCCTGGCCAGAGCGTCATAATTGTACCGGCTGGCTCGATTCAGATACAGAACGAAAAACTAAAATTGCTTTGTCTTCAAAATGCACTTCAAAACGACGACAAAATGATAGATATTTGGAAATTTGAATATTATTCACTTGTTGTTTGCTGCCTTATCGTGTTGTCCAGCTGATGTAACAATAATACGCTGTTCCATAGTGTTCACTGCTCGAAAATACCTTTTTGTACAGTCAGTAAACCAGATCGAAGTTTCCGGTGTAACCGGATGATGTAATACGTACTAGGGACCCCGGGGTGTGACAATTAACTGGGATATCCAGGGAAATCGCAGCACCCGCCACGAATGTGGTGTCTGCTCCTGGGTTATAACCTTGAGAGTTCTAGGAAGATAGAACACCTTTTGTTCTAGCAAGTGAAGGAATATCAAGAGAATATAGTGATCATAGTAGCTAATGCAGTAGGCCCGTCATTGCTAGGTTTGCAGTTGCAGCTGTCACAAGATTGTAAATCTGTAAGAAAAGTCCCTTTTGTATAACGTCCCGCTAGGATATCACACACCCTTCAAACTTTAATCAACCTGATATACGATTTTAAGGTTTAAAAGTATGGTTTATCTCAATACGTCATGCATCCTCACAGTACAGTATTCTGCCCTGATGAAAAATCCATGTGGAGATGCCGAATGTTTCCAGTACGGGAGAATCCCAGTCTTTTTCTCATTTACGCCTGTTATCTCACTGATCCAGTAGTACTCGATCACTAGTAAAATTTACATACTGTGACATGCCTTACCTCCTTCAATTTTTTTGACTGCTTCCAGTTTTTCACCACGTCACTTGGATATGTTCAACAGTGCCACCTATTCTGGCAACCAAATGGTTCTTTCAGGTAGACTCTACCCAGCGCACATTAGCCGCTTCACTCTATACAACCACAGCCACAGTTAAACATACGCAAGCTAATCCCAGCAGCTGTTCGGATTCTACAGACGGAGTTGAAAAAAATCAAACTGTTGTCAGTCGATCACCTCGCTTCTACGAAGTGCCTTCAACGGGGCATTGAGGTACGGCTGTATGTCACACTGCACGCTGCTATGTATGATGCACAGAAAGGCTCGCCAACTAGTATCGCGGCGGCGAAGCTGAAATATCGGCACACCATCATGATGGAAACCAGGTCTATTCGGCCGGTACCAAAAGTCGAACCACTGAATTACGAAGATACCGTTGGTCGTACGCTTAGCCTAAATAAATGTCGCATTGACAAATATTACAATATCGATTTCGGCCTGTTGTTTGTCTTCCACTCTGTCAGATGACCACACCGAAATGTTTACATCGCCACAGTACAGAATTGGGCGGGGTCAAGCTGTGTGTTCCAACGCACCCCAACAAAAAATCTCACTGATTCGAACAGAGAACCTGGAGGCCCCTGTACTGCAAAGGATGTGTCGTTCATCTAGGCCGGCAAGCTTTGCCCTTATCAAAACGAACATCATCTGACAGCAATGTGAGCAGTTCAATCAACTGATCCACGCCGGTCAGTGACAAATTCATTGCCATTTGGTGCATCCACAAGGCGATGTATTCGGACTATTTACAACACACTGGACTCGGACAAACAGATCGGCTAAAACAGTATCTCATTGCCGTTGTGACTCGGCACTGCACGCGCTGCTTCATGTTTGTTTGTTTGTAAGGCAGCCTGGAAACGTCTACGGCATTTCTACTCAGGCTGTTCTCTTGAAAATTACTCGCAAAAACAGGTCAGCATAAAGACCTAAATAGAAACTGTTCACTGGTTGTAGCCACTTCTGCAGTAGCTACAATCGACAAAATAAATTGAAAGCTATTCTCTCATTGTTACTGATGACTAGATAAATTAATTTTTCTACTCTTGAAGACCATTTGTAATCTCTTTCCTAATGGTTTGGCTGTCAACGACAAAGAACCAATCGGAATCTAAAGTTCAACCAAAACAGCGATGTGTTATTTTAGGTATTTTGTCTTCAGCTTCGTAACTAGTCGCGGGAATGGTTAGTTTGGGATTATTGTGTGAATCAACCTGAACAAAAGATGATCATGCGCATAATGAGTACGTTCTCTTTTTTTCGAATACGACATAAAATCGATCTGGTTAACTCAGAACTGCGAGCCAGAAGCATCCATGAGCCAGTTTTCTTCTACTTACATCCTGACTTCAGGTTGAGAAATGAATCTAAAAGGCCAGGGCTCACGGTCAAGCAATTAGTCCAGCTATAACAACACGATAACCGCCTTATTACGATAGATGAAAGAGGCGAGTAAGGAGCAGTTCTCCCGGAGAAAGCTCAGAAGCTTGCCTCTAGAAGCTGGTCACACATCCGGCTATACGTGGTCGCACCATCTGCAGGACGGACAGTGTCAAGTATGACTAAACTGTAGCCATTAGACCGAGAGTAAACATTCCACCAGTTTTACGCTCTTTGAATGAATGTGCTCCGACAATTTGAAACGTGAAATTTCGGCACCTGATTGGTTTGGTATTGTCCTAGCTTTCCACAAAGTTGACTGTCTTCTTGCTATTGTCGATAGGCTTTTCTGCTTTCAGGGTATTCACGCTGCAGCTGAGATAAACTAAAGGATAAGCAATGTCACTCAAAACTTTGTATTACACTTTTATTGTCTCGTCATCTATCTTAACATCAAGGAAACGTAATTCACTCGATTAGAGACGGTTATCAGAGCCTGTCTGCGAGTAGCAATTCATCAGGTTTTGACCGCGTCTAGGCCCACCAGCCAGCACCTGTCAAGCTGACGTGTCGAAAATAGAGGTTCCAGGCCAAATGCACACAAAATGAATGACTAGGACTTGTTTTTCGAATGTTGACAGGGTTATAATTCACCCAACGTTATCTGAAAAGCCTCAATAAGGCTGAAGAGAAATATCGGTAGTCAGCCGACAACAACATCTGGATTTACGAACGCGATGTTCTTTACTTTTATGAAGAGGAGATGACAACTCTCATCGCCAGGTAAAGCCATGTGCTGATACGCGAAATGCTACAGTTGCTAGTAACCTGGGATCCGCAAAGTGGTCAAACCATTCCAAATAACCCCGCTGTTCAGTTCCGCTCCCAGTAATCCACATATGTAGAGCAACCATCCTTGATCTTAATTTCGTTTTTTTTGCGTCTTGCCCGCGAAGAACAACTCAGGCGCAGCAGAAGACTGTTACCGTAGAAATGGGACACGAATAAAGGCGGTGAGGATGATATGAGCTTACTTGATCCGCGTGAACTTGCATTCCCCCTTCGCCGTAAATTCAGTGAGGATTGGTATGTAACGTAACTACTTTGACGGAAACCTATCTTGTTGCGGCTACTTTCGGAGTACAGGCCAAAACTTGGGAAGGCATAAAAATTACACCTTTGCCCTCTCGTTCTCTGAAGGAACCGAGAATCAGGAGCCACTGAAACAAGTCCAGTAATTCTTATTGTCCGTTGGATAATCAGCCGTACCATACTGAGTTAGCTGTGCATGATACTTTCCTGTTGGGAACGTTTTGCCTCTGTCCGAACGGCGACCAATTGAGGAGATGAGACTTGCAGGAATCGATATAATTCTATCAGTAAGTTCGTTTTTCATGCCAAACAATTTTTCCAGTAATGCGTTCAAGGCGCAACATAATTCATGACCCGGGACCGTCTTGTAAACTTTTTAGCTTCAAGAACGCACTGTGTCTGACATATACACGCAACAACTCGTGTGCAATAATTACTTGTTTGTCTGAAGGCTCAGGAAAAAAATTTTGGTATCTTAACCCATAACAATTTACTTTCAAACACCGACCACAGATTGTTAGGTGGATTACGTCGCTACCATTGTCAACCTTCCAACCATACGACTGAAGAGACTAAGCTATTCTCAGGGTCAGCAAAGTATACACAAAGATCCTGGATGCGAAAGGCCACCTGAATGATAGCGAAACTATTCAGTGATTTGTGTACGGGTAAAACGTTCAACTCAAAATTCAATCATAAACTTTCGATTAATCCGCTTGTAGGGTGTTAGAGGAGAACTCGGTCCCAGTGGAAGCCCCGGCAGTCCCGGTTTAGATGGTCAACCCGGCACCGATGGGCAACCCGGAGAACCAGGTACACCAGGAGAACAAGGTATCTCCGGGCCTCCCGGCCCTCCGGGCCGTCCAGGACTTGACGGCAGTCCTGGGCCACGAGGTGAAAATGGACCACCTGGGTTGAATGGCTTACCTGGGCTGAAGGGCAGTAGTGGACCGATGGGACCAGCAGGGTTACCAGGTGTAAACGGAAAACCCGGGACAACGGGACCCTCCGGACCGATGGGGCAAGTTGGACCAAGAGGGATCAGTGTAAGTTGGCTTTATAATTCTTTGACCGAGGCTCCAAGGTAATGAGCGGCCACTACCATCTGTATGAATTTAATGGCTTAAGTAATCTGATCAGACAACTGTTACTCGGACAGAACTCAGGTTAGAATTGAATTGACGAAGCTTATTGGTTCAGTGTATTCACAGTTAGCCGTTTTGTCATATTACTTAATAGTTTTTATCCTAAAACGAACAGTTTCGCTGATGGCTTAATCACCTAGGGCTAATCAGTTAACTTCGAAGTACAGTGAGTGTCGCTTTCAGTAGTTTTTCTGAAGTGCACAATATGGCTTGATTATCTGAATAATCACAATCCCTTTTAGGGTCCGGTTGGTGCAGATGGTGAGAAGGGAACTGCTGGTTTGCCCGGACCACAAGGTTTCCCTGGCGATGTGGGTGACGCTGGAGAACCCGGTGCTGATGGAGAAGATGGACCTGAAGGACCTGCTGGTGCAATGGGACCTCCAGGACCTCCAGGGCCAGCTGGTGAACAAGGGCCACCAGGAACTCCAGGAATGGCAGGTCCACCCGGCCCAACTGGTTACGATGGTCCACCTGGTCCAGATGGGAAAGATGGGGAACCGGGAAAGGACGGAAAGCCGGGTGAACAAGGAGAGCCTGGGGAGCCGGGAAAGACTGGGCCTCAAGGACGTCCGGGACAGCGTGGATATCTTGGACCGCAGGGGCCACGGGGTGTAAAAGGCGATACCGGAATAATGGGTCCACCTGGAGTATATGTGAGTAAACTGATATTTCTAAGAAGAAAGGCAACCTTGTCCATATAATTTAAATTGAACGTTCAGTAGACCCATCGTGGTCATAAACGTGTACTTAACTCGGATCAGACTTTGTATATTGGGATCCGACAGTCAGGCCAAGATTTCTCCAATCTGTTCGGAACTCTTCTTACGATTCTTCACAGTCGTAGAAAGGTCACGCTTTCAGGCTGCTACCTCATTCGTGCCTCATCTGTTGGCCTCTCTGCACAGTCATTTTGGTGCAGCATCGCTTTTATTGATGCGCAGACTCCCTATCGTCCGTAAATTTCCAAAAGAACTCGTGTGATTTTAACCCAATCCAACCCACCTACCAATCAACATAGACAATACGCTAAAAAAGTAACTGATCCCTCTCAAGGGTTCTATTTTCCTAAATTATCAGATCATGTATAAGAATGGTTACCTTACATACGACACTACTCATGTAGGGGGATTGGTAAGCAAATGAAAGTGTGCATTGCCGCACAAATGAGACGGGCTAGTTTTCCGCCTCAAAACACAGTTCGCTGACGACGTTTCAACATGCAGCGAGTGACTGCTTGACTGGAAGGTCACAGCAACGAATCAGTAACCGTTGAACACTTGATCCCTTTGCCAGGGTTAAACAGGTGTACCTGAACAATAGTACCGCCAGGAAAGACGAGTGAGAACATAAGTTCTGAAATTCCCGCAGGTACCTGGAACTAATAAAATATTTTTGACAAATTTCAAGCGTGCGTTGCAATCTTGACGAGCAGGTCAGTCAGGTTAGTTGCTCAAAGGGTACGGCAAGCCAGTCAAATCCCTCAAAAGTGAGGACACCGCCTTGTCCAACATGGTCAGTCGGGTTTATTCGTTGTACTTTGGTGGAACGGCGATAACATACCTGTTTCGCAAGTGTCTTCTGTGCGGCAGCACTTGTCACCTGCCGACGAACTTCAATGGGTTAGGTGGCGGGTGCACAGAGTAATCGCGCCAGGATAGGAGGACTGCTAGAATGTATGTTCACGTGCTCTAGAAGGTGTGAAATACTTATGAAGCCATTTCGGTTGAAAGCGGAGCCTCCGAATTCTGGGCTTGCTTTCCATTGGCTTTTCGATAGTTTGTACATCAAAGTTCTTTCACCCATTTAAATTAGTCCACAAGACAAGATCATCGCGGTCTGTGCAACAAGTTTTTCTCCCCACACATTTTCAACAGGCTGAACTTATAGGTAAAATGTTTCCACGTAAAAATCCCTATATTGCTGAACCACAGACATGCATTGGCGATGGTGGCCGAATGCAATTAGCACTTATGTGACTAGTTGTCCCACTTTCGTGCGCAAAATATGTTGATGTATACTGGAACAGGTATTCGAAGACAAAATCGTGCTTGCTGGTTAAGTGAACGTTAAGTGGATCGTGCCGAAGCTGGACCGAACCGCGGTTTGTAAAATCTTATGGGCTACTAGGGCTACCCAAGTTGATCGGAGCGGACCTTTCGTGGTTCTCACGGGTCACGAAAATGCAGCATTATACCGCCATGCAATACTGAGCGGTCGACGTATCGGACATCATCTCGACCACATACTGCTCTGATCGACGGGGTAAGTGTGATCGATTCATACTATCATTGACATTCTTAGCCGATAAACTCCTTTGTTTATTAGTAAAAGGTAACAGAAGCTAACTAAATTGCAGTCTTTGTGCTATGATAGACCAAAATTTTACATACGAGGAACTTTAAAAGTGACCATAGTGCTGCATGTGGGCACAGTGACGCACTTTTTCTTTGTATGTCTTCAGGTGCACGCCGCAGGAGGTACTCGAGTCACCCAGAATGTTTCTACCCTGGTCCTTGTTACATGTACTAAGTACGAAATAAAATGATGACATAATGCCTCCTCTCTTGTAAGGTAGAATTCTCCTTGACCTGTGTTTAATGCAGACGCATCTGGTGGACCATTATACTCAAGCACTTTTAATCGTAAAAGCGGACGTTCATCCTTCCTGCATCCTTTCTATACGCATGTTTGTATTCAGGTGATCGGAAACACAGAGGATAAGTCACAAATAACAGTTCCATTTCTGGTGTTTCTGGTGCTCTTATCCACAGCACGTAGATATAGGCGTCCGACAAGCGATAAATTCACCAGAGAAAGCGCATTGATTCGCAAAACTTGGGTTAGTCTATCGATGGGGGACATCGGTAGGATCACCTAAGTCTTTTATACTAATAGGCTCCGGGAGATATCAGCTCTAGATCAATGAGTTTCGACAAATCCATCGATATGTTCACTGTGAATGTGTATCCTGTCGGTTCTTAAGCAGCATTATGTTAATGCCCAAATTATAACCTCGTTTACGCTAAGGTCTGTTGGAAAACCCGGTTCGGCTTTAAATTGGGCGGATCTATGGTTAACTTATCAATAGAACTATGAACGCTAACGAAGATTCAACGCTTCTGTCTTGCTTTTAACTCCCCACAAACTGTTCCGCATTTTGTGTCCATAGGGTATAATTGGTGCTACCGGATTTCCCGGAGAATCTGGAAGGCAGGGGACGGAAGGGGAACCCGGAGAAAAGGGATATCCAGGCATGCCAGGTAACAAAGGAAGGCGAGTAAGTTGAACACGCTTCTCCGTTATGCCAAAATGAATGCGTATTGATTCACCTGGGACTTTGATCCAAACGACACTCGAGTTTTGGAACTTCTGTTTATTTGAAACACCTAAAGTATGTAGACATCGCAGGAGTACGGCTCAGCAATAAATAAGATCCGCTGTAACACACCTGGTTACTTTCGTCGGAGTATATGTTTTCTAAAATTATGGCAACCGGAAGTCCGAGCAGTTTAATTTCATTGACGGATACTGTCTTGTAATGAGCGGAAGAAAGCTGGAAGTTTACAGCAAAAAATCCGCTGTAACACACCTGGTTACTTTCGTCGGAGTATATGTTTTCTAAAATTATGGCAACCGGAAGTCCGAGCAGTTTAATTTCATTGACGGATACTGTCTTGTAATGAGCGGAAGAAAGCTGGAAGTTTACTTTTTTCCAATGTCCGCTTCTCGCCTGTAGAGGGACGCACCCTATAGCATACGTTGTGAACCTTGTGACTCTCGGTTAAATGTTGTTACGTAGTGGTGTAGAAAACCTCCACTTTCCAGTATAGCCTATCCCCGAGAGGTCGGATCACATACTTCGCATCAGTGTTTTCAGCTGAAAGTATAACTCACAAAACATAGGACATTAGAGTCTTTCTGTAAGCTACCTGGAAAGTACCTGAAAGACCACTCTACAACTCTCAACAAGGACTAGTCAAGACTGATAGTTAATAGCCCTTCCCCAATAAACAAATCCAAGATACATTAAGGATTATGGCACATAAGTGATCCTCAGAGCACCAAACAGCTCAAACTGGAATAGTAATCCAACCTGTCTAGGCTTGGACAACCCGGCAAAGCCTAAGGCCCATGCCTCTATGATGCTGCAAGGCAGCTACGTACAGGAAGGGCAACACAGATGAACTATGATTATTATTGTCATTATTATCACTATTATTATTACTCATGAGCTAAGCTGTTTGGTTTCGACGAAACCATGGAATGCTTTCATAAACTGAGTGACCTTATACTTGATCGGCATACGGTATCGAGAGATTTTTAATCGCAAGTTAGGGAGCAGTATACTGCTTAATTTAGATTGGTGAGACGACCATGTGGTAGTCTACAAACAGCGGTAGTTCGATCAAGCCTTCAGACGCATTTGTTTAAGGTACTCGGCTGAAAATATACCCATTGATAAGATATCACTCTATAAATGCAAATTTTGGGATGAGACGTTGGCAAGGAAGCGGTAACCCATATTTGTGCTGATTAATAAGCGGTCCGAATGGGACTAATACTATTAACAGACCCCACTTAAGATCATGCGATCTTTCCTACCCGTTGTTTTGGTTCCCGAAGCCTTTGCACGCAATGACGGTTTTTCTCTTCTTCTCTCGACCATGTCTGGAAAAGGGGAACGAGCTGGTTGGAGAGACAACGATGTACCTAGTGCCATCCAAAATGAGGGGATCGATCTCTTTGCGATTACCAGTGCTAGTCTTGCTAGTTCTTAGAGGACGGTGCCATAACTATAATCACAAGCAGTGGGTATTTAGCGGGTTTTGCGACAAAAAAAGATCTCGACTGCGGTTCCCGTAGAAGCAAAAACACAGTTTCTCGCTGCAGACTGTCAGGAAAAGCAACTCACTGTGTTTCGACAAAGTGGGGAAATTCGTGGAATTGACTAAGATGCTGACCCGAAGTTCCTGGTCGACAGAGAACGAGGCTAAGACAGACTATTGCACCACCGGGTCACTGCGTCTTCAGGTCTCCCAGGTCTTGATTTCTCAACTAAGTAAAATGTTTACACTAGCCTTTGCAAATCAACGACGACCATGTTTTGAACGTCTTAAATGTGCTTCAGATTCAGATACCCCTTGCAGACACTGACAATACTAAGGGCATAGTCTGGAAGTTTTAGTTCCCGTAACTTTTTCTGTCCACAAACGTTCAATCGCAACTTTGAATGCTCATTACCTTAGACACACTAGCGCTATGTTCGCCATTAACCAAAAGTGACAAAGGCATAATACTAAGGGTCTGGAAGTTTTAGTTCCCGTAACTTTTTCTGTCCACAAATGTTCAATCGCAACTTTGAATGCTCATTAACTTAGCCACGCCACAGCTATGTTCGCCATTAACCAAAAGTGAAAAAGACATTAACCATATCATTTGAACTGGCAAGGTCATGAATGTATTTTGCTTTGCAATTTAAAGTTTGATCTCTCCACAATTTTTTTCCATGAACAGTTCATCCAATACGTGGAGCGACCGTTGTTAGTAATAAAATTTTGGTGCGTTTTTCGTTCTGTTAGCGTTGTTGGGCACAGTTACTGTTAGGAGAAACCACATACATGTCTGTTCAATCAAATTTCCGCAGGGACTGCGAGGAGCTCAAGGAATCCGTGGACCGCCCGGCATTTCAGAAGTTGGGCAGGTGATAAACAGGACTGTCGTAGGAAGTCCTGGTATGGTGGGTCAGCGTGGAGCAACGGGACCTCCTGGACTAAGTGGTGCACCGGGAAACAAGGGTCCAAGAGGTAGAAAAGGCGTTCAAGGAGACCGAGGAGATTACGGAGAACGTGGTCCACCCGGACCTGCTGGTGAGCCTGGTGCTGATGGAGAGCCAGGAAGTGATGGTGAAAACGGACCTGACGGAGCAACTGGAGAGGCAGGTCCACAAGGTCCACCAGGTCCCCCAGGTGATTTGGGGACAATGGGACCACAAGGTCCCCCTGGACCACCAGGACCGAAAGGCTCAGTGGGACTGACCGGACTAAGAGGGGAACCTGGAAAAAGAGGACCGCCCGGACCACCTGGACTAACTGGAGAAGTTGGTGGCATTGGACCGGTTGGAGCTCCCGGAATAAGCGGAAATCTTGGTCGTAAAGGTCCCACTGGACAACGTGGAAGTCCAGGTCCACGGGGGAAGCCTGGACTCCC
>NW_008751657.1:4995724-5017216 GCF_000715545.1 Opisthorchis viverrini | reverse complement strand
GTGGTGATCATAGGCCTTGGTGACTGGTTTATCAGGTGAAGATGTCTCTATTTATGGTGGACCACACAGGCGTCTGACCTCCGTTTTACATTACGTAAGTATGGGTTCCCATTCATGGTCCCTCATAAGTAGTAAATTTCAGCCCAAATAAACTAGGTGCCCAATCCAGCAGAAAACATAACAAACCCACTTGGGACCATGTTAGATGTACCCACGAAGTTAACCACGAACAACTTACAGTGTTTCGTATAGTCAGATGTGAAGAATGCAAGTCCTTCAGAATTCCAAACACAGTTGTCTATTCATTCCATGATCTGTTTCGAACAATGCCATGTCCATTTTCAATACCAGTTTAAGCCCGAATGAGTCGTTTTGGTAGTTCCTTTGGTTACCGAACTCCGCATCTTATTTTATTCTCGGAGCAGTCAAATCACACGCTAATTATGGTGATACCGGAATCATTTCATAGGGTTTTTTCTCTTGTGTTTAAAGCCAACAAGACAAAGATGTCTTGAGTGAAACTCCATCATCCATAAATTGGATCCAAAACGTTGAGGCTATCAAAGCGTTCCAGAGGACTACCCTGAATAGCTCCAGTTGAGTAGTACACCATAATTTAGTTTTTGCTGCTCCACCCATGAACGTCAAACTCCTGTGAATCTAACAGAACCTATTCATGAAGCACCTTCAACCCGCCTCAACGAACAATCTAACAGCATCAAAGTCATAATGAAGACTGAAATTGAACGGAGAAGTAACTCATAAAACTGCAAACCATCGGTAAATGTTAATCATTCAGATATCAAAGACCCACATACCAAGATAGATACCTGTAATATCACGTTCATAAACCCAGCTGCGTAAATTATTCCCAGTTACTGCCTCACTTGTGGACAGAATAAAAAAGACTTTACTCAGACGACTTCAAAGAAGAGAAAGGAATCGACAGTGAGCAATGAACTATAAGAGCACTGAGCATAAAACCCTCATCAGACAACATATACCAAGGCAGCGAACGGGTCAACCTGTGGCTTCAGTTAGTATGATGTATAGGACTAGTACCTCTTGTGTCATCCTATATGCTGTAAAATTCTAATAAATAGACGTTTTCGAATCGACAATTTGCTTTCTAACAGCAAAAAATCCTCTCGCTTTACAACCCCGCGTGAATTGTGTGCGCGGAATTCGCTGCAGTCTCCAGCCAGGAAATATTGGACACATAGATATTTGGAGCACAAACGGTATGCCAGACCCAAAAGAAAGAAAAAAGTTCAAGCGCGGTTCTACCAAAGTCCTGCACGCACCTCAGCGGAAGCAGCAAAATGCCTTCGCTGGTGCACACATTGGCCGTTTGGGCTTCAGATCATACCCAGAACGTCTGCATGCCACAGCCTTAGACAGTGAGACGCGTCTGACCTGTATCAGTCGCAGAGTTGGGACCGGCATTCCATTTCATAAGTATTTGTCTGACCACACGAATAAATAAGCAGTCATCGGACACAATCCCAATTCCTAAGTGACCACCAACACGTGAACTCAGATGACAGTTCATATCCACATATCCGCCCATCGATAGTTTTGTAGCCTACCAGCCGTAGCATCTACGACACAGACCTACACACATTGACCCAGAATCTCTCTCTAAACACCATGACACAGGAGACCTGACTCATTTCACTGTTCATTTTGATGTATTTAATTGATCAAAAAAGGTTCCCCACGGAAGCAGAAACTCTGGGGGTACATATTCAACCGCGTTTTCATCTGCAAGATTTCCGAATAAAATCTCTTCAGTATGACTGACTGTAGTTGGCGAAGATACCGAAAACAGAGGTCATCTTTTACGGTAAAAGTGCTCCGAGTTCCACAATTTTGTCGTGTGACAAAAATTGCTATTGCTTCATAACTTTCTTCGATGACTTCGCGAAATGCTATAAGCGACCCACGAACCCCAATAAAGCACGTATGAACAACTGACCTGATGCTTAGCGAAATCGGTGTGTGCTAAACATTGGGAGAAATCTCCTGGAACACCAACAACACTATCGTATTCATATTTCGTGCGAGAAGACCACCGGTTCACAACTTAAAATACGCATTTCTGATCAGATTGAAATTAGCCTTTTATGGCGTAGCCTAACGGTGATACCCCCGGAGACAACCCATGGACCTCGCCATTGATTAGATCCCCCGTCACAGCAGTCATATTGCTATTTCCGGTCCCGTAACTAAAGCCACAAGCCCTCGCACCTGTAGACTTACCTTTATTCCATGTTATTGTCATTCATCACCCGTTTTAGGACACACTGGTTTAGTTCATGGTGAATGTATGGTGCATGTGAATTTGTCCATTTGAGGGCGGACTTGCACCCCAACCTCCAGAGCGCATTCATCTTTCAGTAGGCTAAACCCTGGCGATAGCGGACTCCTACATTCCGCAAAACGGTACCCAAATTTTCCATCTTGTCAACAAGTTCGACTATTCAAACAGCACACCTCAAAGTGTCGTTATTTACCGATCACCTGAATGAACGATTAACCCAAGAAAGTAGACGTAAGTGAATAGTTGAACATCATCCCCTAAGCAGTTATAGAAATAGGGACGCAGGATGCTCTTCATGCTGGCGGCCATGCTGACCATGTGACCTTTATGGCCGCTGAATTAGATGGCTGTTTGCAACTGTACACTTGTTCACACAGCCATGCTACACATGCACGGTACCGATTCCATACCATTAAGCACTGTAGCGTTCCGGTAGCAAAAGATGCGGTGCAAAAAACAGCAACTGTGGAACAGTGAGGCAAAATAACAATGACTTGCGTGATGGTACGACAATTTATGCGATGAGTGGTGGATTAGCAGGGTCGTGATTGCCGTCTAACCACATCTCATTCACATAGGTTTTTCACACCTAACTGGCAATGAGCTTGTTGGTCACGTCTTGTGGACCTCTTTGTTCTTCTGATGCAACGGACCACTCTTCCGACGATCAATCGTTACCTTTAATGTACCTTGGTATGGATTTCCTGATAGGGGGATTGTTTTTCCTTCGGTGAATGCCAAATGGTTTTTGGCATCTGAAGGCATTCCAGAAACCCAGTCCGAAGATTGACGCGTATGTGAAGGAATTTACTGTCCAAGTGGCTGTGATGGTTTCCTTCCACCATCCTATTTTCTCTAAACTCATCATATCAAGATTGGAACATAACGACTAGTCATCATAAACGGCATATACAAGTGTTTCTTCTTTATTTTCAGGGCAATACTGGATCAATCCTAGCGGTAACCCTCTTAATGAACCAACAAAGGCAATTTGCCGATCACGCAACAAAGAGACATGTATCAGCAGCAAGAAAAGTAGATTTGAGTCAAAAGAATGGTCAACAGCAACGCCGAACGAGAAGAGGATATGGCTTCAACATATCAACAACTTTGGTGAGGTATGTTTACAAAATTTCCCAAAGACCTAAAGTCTGGGGTATTCCATTTATCTAATTAAAAACAGAATAACAAGACCAATCTACGAAGTGTAGAAAAAAGGCAAAACGACCTATACTTATGAGACCGTGTGTCGCAGAGGTGTGCATTCACAGACAGTAGATGATAAGTGTGGGCAAAAACTTGCATCCTGTGAATACCTAACGTTTCTCTCTAACCCTTCAAATGGCTATCCATTAATGGACAGCCAGGACTGATTTTCTCGAACATTCTCAAGACATCCTGCTTCCGTCCAGCGATGTTACGAAACTTGCTACTTGTTACCATGCACTGGCAGAATGTTAGTGGGAGCAGTAATAATAAGATCAATCGGAGACAGCGAAATCAGTGCTAACACTGGTGTTTGACTGTCGTAAAACCACAAGGTTTTGTTGATTATACATAAAGCCTTAAAAGCGAAAGGAAGGTAAAAGAGTGAATGGAAGTGGGACATGGTGCTGGCCCGTCTCAAGCATTCTGGGTTGTCTAAACCTCCAAGCAATCTGCTAGACAATCTGGAAAGAAACTGAGAGCACGAATTTCACCGACATCTATCTGCCGCTACTTCTCGTAATGTCTCCAACCAAGAGTCGAAGGGTCACGAGTACCCAATCCTGGAAAGGCGGACCGTACTAACAACACCTGAACTCCTTGTGGTTCTGCTTGACATCCTGCTCGAATCCACTTTACACCTATTTGCTAACAGTGATAACAATTCAGAACTGGCAACCACAGCTGTTCGCTGGGGTAACGCTACGCTCTGCAAGGTTATATCGATTTTTCGGTAATAGTCGGAGTATGAAAGCTCAGTGAACTTCAAGTTCATTCATCCACGAACGGAAACTAGTTATGGTAAACTGAGCAACCTGTCGGCCTGTCCCTTTGCAAATTAGTAAACGTTGATCCGCTAATTTGGATTATAGTATCTAATTATGCTTAGGTATTAGGGGTCTACGCAACCAGTTTAGATATCCGTGTTCCTCTCTTTACTTTCCCAAACCCCTGCCTGATACAAGCACACCACTCTCACCTAATGCTTTTTCCACAGTTCAAGTCACTATTACCTGCTCATACTCTGATTACATTCCAGACACTACCAAACGCGCAAACAAAATGGCCCGTGGAAACTCAATACCTACGCTCATGCATATTGCAGCGCAAAATATAGCCACCTAAAAAGGCCGAAAAAGTGAGGATGGTAACGAACTAACTGTACAATACCGTATGGTGAACATGAAACGAAAGCTTGGTCTGCACTGCACAGCAAAGCGCAGTACTCACAGCTCTCGGAAAGGTGCCTGGTGATCAGGCACGTCGCCATCCGTGCTTTCATAAACAATGTTACATGTTTTTGTTCCTTGTGTAAACAGGACGTGTACCGCGCTGAGACCGTGTATTGATCTGTTTGGCTCACTTGAATTGCCGTCTATATGTCACCCTGGTTCAACACAAAAATCCATAAAACCTACTCACTACAGGTTCGCAGATAACGAAATTCTCGAGAAAATTATGATACACACAAAAATCCGCGACTGACCGGGGGCGCGAAATTCGAGCCGCAAAATAATAGAGAAAAGTTCTGCACTGGTACAGTGTGATTGTTATCGAAATCTTTTCACGACCTATGGGTAACGTACAAAGATTATTCAGATTAAATGAAGCACTGTGCTTTCATCCCATTTTTTCTTTGTGCGCAGTTTGATTATGCCATTGATTCAGAACAACTGAACTTCTTGAAGCTATTGAGCGACAAGGCCACACAACAAATAATCTTGCGATGCATGAAACAGGAGGAACAGTCATTACAAGGAAACGAGACAACCTCAGCTCCTCCTCAACTGGTTCAGTTGCTGGCAGACGACGATACGCTTTTGTCTCCTTCCGCGCGAAAGCGCAGAGTTTCCATAACACAAAACACCTGTGGATTGGTAAGCAGTTTGGCCCGTTTGAATGTTTGTGGAATATGATCAAAATTGCTTATAGTATGCGACCAGATCGAGCGTTCGAATGATTACCCCTTACAGGTGGGGATAAAACCAGCACGTCTACTTACGTAACTCCCTTCCCGTTGACTGTATTGGTCCTAGTTTTCTATAACTGAACAAAACTTTATGAACACATTCCAATAGGGGTGAAGTAATACAGTATTAAGGAGCTGAAAAAACTCGTTGACTGTACTGGTCCTAGTCTTCTATAACTGAACGAAACTTTATGAACACATTTCAATAGAGTTGAAGTAATGCAGTATTAAGGAGCTGAAAAAATGCACCAGGCAGACTAACTAAGCTCATCTTCTGACTTTTTTCTAAGTCAGGTCATCTGTAGTGATTGTCTGCGTCTTTGGACAAATTTCCGCGCCTCTCCCACCATACTGTAGCTTGCACAGAGATTTTGAGACCCTAAACTTTAAGTCCTGTATGTTAGGCAATCTTATTTGGTTGCCAAATGAAGTTCGACCTGTCATAATGGACAGAAGTGAAGCAAGCGTTAACAGCATTATCATCGTTGTCCTCGCTTTTGGGCTCTTCACGGCTTGTTGACGTCATCTCTTTCGTCGGTCACTGCATTTACATTCTCCCGATGATATCAAGCATTTTCAAGTGAATGACAAGCTAGGCATTTAAATGCTATTCTACATAAATCACGGTAAAAGGTAGCTAAAAGTCACAGCAAAATAAACATGGTTACCGAATTCTTCCCCCTTACATGCCTTCAGACAATCGCCATTGATAGTTGACAACTTTTTGCACTATGAAAAAGGTACTCCTCCGCATGATTTTTTTAATTCTTTGATAGGGATAATTCCGCGATTCAGCTTCAAGCGACGTGAATGCCGCAAAGGGACACAAGACTATCCAGTAATAGAACGTTTTACGCTTACAGCATAACGCGTAGGTATAAGACAAGAGGTACCTTAACAAGCAAATTCACCTTTTCGTCTCGGGCTATATCTCCAATCAAACAACAAGTTAACGCTACCGAATAATGTTCCTTTTGGATACAGAATAATGCACAAACGCAGCTTGTCAGTCGTAAGGCACTCAAATAAGGTCCTAGTAGTATAGTTTCAGTCCTACAGCCTGAAACTGCTCGGAACCGGGTGGATGGATGGACCATATTTCCGTCAATGGAGCCTGGAGACAATCTTTTGAACCATGAGCAGTGCTGTCATGTCTTCGTTTTGCCTGTCACTTCTGTTAAGCCAGTCTAAGTGACTTAGTGAGAGATCGCATCTAACCACAAGCAACTGGTCTTAAATGGTGTGAAATGTGCCAAAAGGGATTCCTCTGAAAACGTCTATCCTCATTACTTATAAGCCAGTCGGATTGACGGACACGGCTTCACATATGCTCGTTTTCGACTGTTGAAGTTAACCGTCATTTTCCTTTGTTGAGCGATCCGTCGCTTGATGCTCCACTCATTTGCCTTCTCCTTCAGAGCGCCGAAGGAGCGACCGTGGCCTTCGTCGACAGCCGACCAAGTCTTCTACCACTGAGGGACATTCAGCTGACGATAGACACGTCAACCACAATCAGCGTGGAACTGGGTGAAGCTTGCTTTTCCTAGTAACACCAAGCATTCTGTATCCCATTTTTGTCCGAACCCATGTCAGATTCAAAACGGATCAGTCAAAACACCATGCGACTCCTTAAAACAACGGTTATTTCGTCCGAAACGGGACAAGTAACCTTTGAAGGCGCTTGTGCTGTTTGCTTAGTGTCCTGTACAGGAAAAAGATTTGAAGGCTTTTGTGAATCTTTTCTCCTCAGTTTCTCAGTGTTGCCAGTGCGTTGGTGAGGAGTAAAGAAGAAGGACCACCGGGAGTTGAACATGTTGGTCATAATTCAGATGTTCAGTTAGTCTACAGCTGAATTCACTTGCGACGGCTAACTAGAGCACAGTATTACACTCCGGTAGCCAGGAGCAAAAGGTTCAGTAACAACCTGGTCAGCAGCAACAAAACAGCTGATTCGGGAAGAAATCATCTGTGATAGGCTCCATTTTCCTATTCCAAATAGTGTAGTGTGATTATGGGAACGTAAATGAAGTATGAATCTATCCAGAAGGTTAACCGATGTCTCAGGCTGGTGAACTACCTACTCAAATTGCAAAATGACATTATTCAGAGTCACAAACACCGGAACGGTGCACCGAGGCCAGAAAAATCGAGCTCTGCCGGTTACATGTCGGGGAGAACATAATTCACACTAGCGTGCTTGCCATCAGCGACGAAGGACAAAAATATGACCCAGTAATAAATCAGTTTCGCGAAAGCAGTCGACTCAGACAGGATATGGTTCGTATCTTACTGCAGACACATAGATAGACAAAATGGTACAGAGAGTGATATTTACTTTTGGGGACCGAGCACATAATGAATGGAACGCTATTTAACTATACTTAAATCCTTAAAGTGGAAACAAGAGAAGACAAAGGGGGAAAACTAGTGCATCCTGAGGTAGTCACACCTTCAACCCTTAAATCACACGGACTGGAAAGAGACTAACAGCTGAAAAGCCACTCAGATCAATCAGCCGCTATTTCTTGCAATTCCAAGGACAGATTTCGGAGCTGATTACGCATCAGACTGCGTTCTAGTCCAAGGTTCCGTTGCCCGAACGGATTCGGTGCTCGGTCAGTCTATCTGATCCAAAGGACTTTGCGTACATACTTTAAGTCTGTAGAACATCCAGTTTTCACTGTCGTACAGCAAAGATTGCACAATACCTCAACGCATTGTAATCCGTTCGCAACTGACGACTGCCCCAAACGCATTTCCCAAGGGGACTAAATGCCGTGCTGGCCCTTGCAACTCGTTTATTCATTTCGCTGTCAAGCGTTGCGTGAATAGTGTGCTGCCCATGTATCAGAAATCCCTACAGCACGTCACTTCACAACAACGTGGTTAAAAGAGTAGCGTTTTAGGTTGAACGTCAGGTGCAGGCTGATAGAAGATAGAGTGAACTGCGGTTGAAGAAAAAACAACGTATTGGTCCACAGTAGCGTAAGCCCTCACAAACGGTAGTATGCAGCATTTGACCTGGTCGGCATTGCGTTATCCGGTTACATAAGCCTAATACAATGTAATAGACACGTGTGTTAAGATAAATGGTGGGGAAGAAGTGACTAAAGCATGTAAAAAGTTATCTGGATTCATTTTTATAAAATCAACGACAATACCACTCATGTCGATTCTGTGCCACTTCTGAAAACGCCTTCGATCCAGCACAGTCATCTCTTGTGCTCTGAACTGGGGGATTTAGATGACCCAACAAAAACCAACCAAACAGTGTTGGCCTTTGTTCATTTGCGCTAGGTCATCCTTTCGAATCCCGTTTGGTTTATTCAACCAAATACAGGGCTTAGAAATAAGGTCCAGCTGAGGAAATCACAAATCAGCTAGCTTATGGGCGTATTTTAATCCCCATATTCAAAGACGAACATTATTCGCTATTCCCATCAGACGAGCGACGATTCACAGGTAACGATGACCGAAAGAAACCAGTCTACTGAAGTCTTCAACCCAAAGAATCTCACATCAGCATATCACAGCACGAACAGATGCACCGTATGAGCATTCTAGAGTCGTGCCTCGCCAAAGACGATGGAGAGTGACAAGTTCGTCTCTAGCTTCAGCAACACGAATAATTATTTCGTCACAATAGCCGTGCTAAAGCAGTTCCATCTTTCTCGATGCGAACACGGCTCTATCGAGTGTAAAGATGGGTGTACAAACTGATCAGTTGTGAACCATAAGCTCACGATTTTGCGGGTAGCATAGTTCGAATCGACTGGTGTGATGCAATTTGAGCCCCACCATGGCCATCACGTCACATCGTCCTAATATTTCATGCTATCTAAGTGGAGCTCCAGGAAATAACGCCAAGATATGCTGAGTTGGCAGAAATCCTTTTTAAGAAGTCTATAAGGAAACTGAATAAAAGTGGAAGGCTCGATGAACTTTCTCGAACCCTCCCACACAGATGAAAAGGCAAGAAAACCTCGCCGAAAGACGTGCGCGCTCCATGTTATGCGACTGCGACGTTTTCATGTTGACGGAGACAGCCCGAGACAGCCTTAGTCTTAGGTAGCCCTGTGAAATGCGTCGAAAACACATTTGACATCCACAAATACTAACACCGTCGGCCTTCCCTGTGCGGCGCAGTTCCAGCATTTGATTCCAGTTGGATATGCAATCCATACACTTTGCAAAAGAATCACCTCGTCATTCATGAATAGTGTTCACACTAATGATACGTGAAGCGATTGCGGTCAGCAATTTAAGAGCGTTCATCGAGCTCATACGGTCATACAGTCATTACAACCATTTTCCGTAAATGTGAAGGTTGGCCAGTGTCCCGACTAGCATGCGTCCTTCTAGGGGTTCAATTAGATCCAAACAAGGTGGTAAGGTGTGCAGTCACCACCGGGCCATCCTTGAAAAATGAAAGCCAGAGCTGGTTCAAGCCCGGGGGGTTCGTAGTTTTAGGGCTGACTGCCCTTTGGTGACCTCATGAGAAGTTGATGAACCTGTATTGATGACTGTATGCGCTGAACGGAGGTTGATGGAGCAACCTTGTATTAACTGCTGATGAGCGCTAGTAAGATGGCTGCCAGATTGACTCTGTCACATTCAATGTTTTAAGTTCTGAAGTCTGAATTCGTTGGGAACACCTCCGAGAATTCTTAGCGGCAAGCGCAACTTCCACGCCTTCGGAGTTTAGTCTTGATTAATAAAGGTAGACAAGCTGGCTTGGTTCGTTCACGACACCATGGCGAGAAGTGTTGAAAATTGACACAGGAGAGTAGCATGTCATTGTCTGCAATGAGCTTTGGTACACGTTTCGCAGTGTCACTGCAGTGGATGCCCGATATTCGACTGCCAGTGTACCAGTTTGAACTTTCACATCACGAGCCTACACTACAATATGGGTACCAACAAGTTCATCTGGTTGGAAATACAGCTCGTCTTCCACTCATTTTCGGCTGGTATCTCTAGTAACGATGACAATGAAAGCCTGAAGCCGCCTTCGAGACTCATGGCACAGGTTTAGAAACAACTAGGATTCATTAACCAAAGCCGATTTAGTAGGTGCGCTAAGCGTAATACCAGCACCAGTTATACCTTTATTTACCATTAGTTTTATCCTGTCACAGTAATGACTCTCCCCTGCCCATGAACAACACTCGATACATATTTTACCAGTCTTTCCATGACTGATAGGTTTTATTTGTCTACGTGACATGCTCCGTTTTTACTAAACTGACCGATCCGGTGACTCATCAACCTTCACATGTGAAGACCAAGTAGATCTTGGTCAATATGCCCACCTTTGTGTCACCGCTTGGCTTGATGTAAATATTGAACGATTCACGGAACATCTTCCGCAAAAAATTGGCCTCTCTCAATCTCATCAGTTAGAAACGATGTTTTCCTGGCACCGTTCGTCGACCTACTGAGTGACCCGAATTTCAAGGTCGTTGCTCGAAATCACAACACAACCTGTATGTTGATGAGTCATCTTCTGACTTTTTTCTAAGTCAGGTCATCTGTAGTGATTGTCTGCGTCTTTGGACAAATTTCCGCGCCTCTCCCACCATACCGTAGCTTGCACGCAGATTTTGAAACCCTAAACTTTAGGTCCTGTATGTTATGCAATCTTATTTGGTTACCAAATGAAGTTCGACTTGTCATAATGGACAGAAGTGAAGCTAGCGTTAACAGCATTATCATCGTTGTCCTCGCTTTTGGGCTCTTCACGGCTTGTTGACGTCATCTCTTTCGTCGGTCACTGCATTTACATTCTCCCGATGATATCAAGCATTTTCAAGTGAATGACAAGCTAGGCATTTAAATGCTATTCTTCATAAATCACGGTAAAAGGTAGCTAAAAGTCACAGCAAAATAAACATGGTTACCGAATTCTTCCCCCTTACATGCCTTCAGACAATCGCCATTGATAGTTGACAACTTTTTGCACTATGAAAAAAGTACTCCTCCGCATGATTTTTTTAATTCTTTGATAGGGATAATTCCGCGATTCAGCTTCAAGCGACGTGAATGCCGCAAAGGGACACAAGACTATCCAGTAATAGAACGTTTTACGGCTACAGCATAACGCGTAGGTATAAGACAAGAGGTACCTTAACAAGCAAATTCACCTTTTCGTCTCGGGCTATATCTCCAATCAAACAACAAGTTAACGCTACCGAATAATGTTCCTTTTGGATACAGAATAATGCACAAACGCAGCTTGTCAGTCGTAAGGCACTCAAATAAGGTCCTAGTAGTATAGTTTCAGTCCTACAGCCTGAAACTGCTCGGAACCGGGTGGATGGATGGACCATATTCCCGTCAATGGAGCCTGGAGACAATCTTTTGAACCATGAGCAGTGCTGTCATGTCTTCGTTTTGCCTGTCACTTCTGTTAAGCCAGTCTAAGTGACTTAGTGAGAGATCGCATCTAACCACAAGCAACTGGTCTTAAATGGTGTGAAATGTGCCAAAAGGGATTCCTCTGAAAACGTCTATCCTCATTACTTATAAGCCAGTCGGATTGACGGACACGGCTTCACATATGCTCGTTTTCGACTGTTGAAGTTAACCGTCATTTTCCTTTGTTGAGCGATCCGTCGCTTGATGCTCCACTCATTTGCCTTCTCCTTCAGAGCGCCGAAGGAGCGACCGTGGCCTTCGTCGACAGCCGACCAAGTCTTCTACCACTGAGGGACATTCAGCTGACGATAGACACGTCAACCACAATCAGCGTGGAACTGGGTGAAGCTTGCTTTTCCTAGTAACACCAAGCATTCTGTATCCCATTTTTGTCCGAACCCATGTCAGATTCAAAACGGATCAGTCAAAACACCATGCGACTCCTTAAAACAACGGTTATTTCGTCCGAAACGGGACAAGTAACCTTTGAAGGCGCTTGTGCTGTTTGCTTAGTGTCCTGTACAGGAAAAAGATTTGAAGGCTTTTGTGAATCTTTTCTCCTCAGTTTCTCAGTGTTGCCAGTGCGTTGGTGAGGAGTAAAGAAGAAGGACCACCGGGAGTTGAACATGTTGGTCATAATTCAGATGTTCAGTTAGTCTACAGCTGAATTCACTTGCGACGGCTAACTAGAGCACAGTATTACACTCCGGTAGCCAGGAGCAAAAGGTTCAGTAACAACCTGGTCAGCAGCAACAAAACAGCTGATTCGGGAAGAAATCATCTGTGATAGGCTCCATTTTCCTATTCCAAATAGTGTGGTGTGATTATGGGAACGTAAATGAAGTATGAATCTATCCAGAAGGTTAACCGATGTCTCAGGCTGGTGAACTACCTACTCAAATTGCAAAATGACATTATTCAGAGTCACAAACACCGGAACGGTGCACCGAGGCCAGAAAAATCGAGCTCTGCCGGTTACATGTCGGGGAGAACATAATTCACACTAGCGTGCTTGCCATCAGCGACGAAGGACAAAAATATGACCCAGTAATAAATCAGTTTCGCGAAAGCAGTCGACTCAGACAGGATATGGTTCGTATCTTACTGCAGACACATAGATAGACAAAATGGTACAGAGAGTGATATTTACTTTTGGGGACCGAGCACATAATGAATGGAACGCTATTTAACTATACTTAAATCCTTAAAGTGGAAACAAGAGAAGACAAAGGGGGAAAACTAGTGCATCCTGAGGTAGTCACACCTTCAACCCTTAAATCACACGGACTGGAAAGAGACTAACAGCTGAAAAGCCACTCAGATCAATCAGCCGCTATTTCTTGCAATTCCAAGGACAGATTTCGGAGCTGATTACGCATCAGACTGCGTTCTAGTCCAAGGTTCCGTTGCCCGAACGGATTCGGTGCTCGGTCAGTCTATCTGATCCAAAGGACTTTGCGTACATACTTTAAGTCTGTAGAACATCCAGTTTTCACTGTCGTACAGCAAAGATTGCACAATACCTCAACGCATTGTAATCCGTTCGCAACTGACGACTGCCCCAAACGCATTTCCCAAGGGGACTAAATGCCGTGCTGGCCCTTGCAACTCGTTTATTCATTTCGCTGTCAAGCGTTGCGTGAATAGTGTGCTGCCCATGTATCAGAAATCCCTACAGCACGTCACTTCACAACAACGTGGTTAAAAGAGTAGCGTTTTAGGTTGAACGTCAGGTGCAGGCTGATAGAAGATAGAGTGAACTGCGGTTGAAGAAAAAACAACGTATTGGTCCACAGTAGCGTAAGCCCTCACAAACGGTAGTATGCAGCATTTGACCTGGTCGGCATTGCGTTATCCGGTTACATAAGCCTAATACAATGTAATAGACACGTGTGTTAAGATAAATGGTGGGGAAGAAGTGACTAAAGCATGTAAAAAGTTATCTGGATTCATTTTTATAAAATCAACGACAATACCACTCATGTCGATTCTGTGCCACTTCTGAAAACGCCTTCGATCCAGCACAGTCATCTCTTGTGCTCTGAACTGGGGGATTTAGATGACCCAACAAAAACCAACCAAACAGTGTTGGCCTTTGTTCATTTGCGCTAGGTCATCCTTTCGAATCCCGTTTGGTTTATTCAACCAAATACAGGGCTTAGAAATAAGGTCCAGCTGAGGAAATCACAAATCAGCTAGCTTATGGGCGTATTTTAATCCCCATATTCAAAGACGAACATTATTCGCTATTCCCATCAGACGAGCGACGATTCACAGGTAACGATGACCGAAAGAAACCAGTCTACTGAAGTCTTCAACCCAAAGAATCTCACATCAGCATATCACAGCACGAACAGATGCACCGTATGAGCATTCTAGAGTCGTGCCTCGCCAAAGACGATGGAGAGTGACAAGTTCGTCTCTAGCTTCAGCAACACGAATAATTATTTCGTCACAATAGCCGTGCTAAAGCAGTTCCATCTTTCTCGATGCGAACACGGCTCTATCGAGTGTAAAGATGGGTGTACAAACTGACCAGTTGTGAACCATAAGCTCACGATTTTGCGGGTAGCACAGTTCGAATCGACTGGTGTGATGCAATTTGAGCCCCACCATGGCCATCACGTCACATCGTCCTAATATTTCATGCTATCTAAGTGGAGCTCCAGGAAATAACGCCAAGATATGCTGAGTTGGCAGAAATCCTTTTTAAGAAGTCTATAAGGAAACTGAATAAAAGTGGAAGGCTCGATGAACTTTCTCGAACCCTCCCACACAGATGAAAAGGCAAGAAAACCTCGCCGAAAGACGTGCGCGCTCCATGTTATGCGACTGCGACGTTTTCATGTTGACGGAGACAGCCCGAGACAGCCTTAGTCTTAGGTAGCCCTGTGAAATGCGTCGAAAACACATTTGACATCCACAAATACTAACACCGTCGGCCTTCCCTGTGCGGCGCAGTTCCAGCATTTGATTCCAGTTGGATATGCAATCCATACACTTTGCAAAAGAATCACCTCGTCATTCATGAATAGTGTTCACACTAATGATACGTGAAGCGATTGCGGTCAGCAATTTAAGAGCGTTCATCGAGCTCATACGGTCATACAGTCATTACAACCATTTTCCGTAAATGTGAAGGTTGGCCAGTGTCCCGACTAGCATGCGTCCTTCTAGGGGTTCAATTAGATCCAAACAAGGTGGTAAGGTGTGCAGTCACCACCGGGCCATCCTTGAAAAATGAAAGCCAGAGCTGGTTCAAGCCCGGGGGGTTCGTAGTTTTAGGGCTGACTGCCCTTTGGTGACCTCATGAGAAGTTGATGAACCTGTATTGATGACTGTATGCGCTGAACGGAGGTTGATGGAGCAACCTTGTATTAACTGCTGATGAGCGCTAGTAAGATGGCTGCCAGATTGACTCTGTCACATTCAATGTTTTAAGTTCTGAAGTCTGAATTCGTTGGGAACACCTCCGAGAATTCTTAGCGGCAAGCGCAACTTCCACGCCTTCGGAGTTTAGTCTTGATTAATAAAGGTAGACAAGCTGGCTTGGTTCGTTCACGACACCATGGCGAGAAGTGTTGAAAATTGACACAGGAGAGTAGCATGTCATTGTCTGCAATGAGCTTTGGTACACGTTCCGCAGTGTCACTGCAGTGGATGCCCGATATTCGACCGCCAGTGTACCAGTTTGAACTTTCACATCACGAGCCTACACTACAATATGGGTACCAACAAGTTCATCTGGTTGGAAATACAGCTCGTCTTCCACTCATTTTCGGCTGGTATCTCTAGTAACGATGACAATGAAAGCCTGAAGCCGCCTTCGAGACTCATGGCACAGGTTTAGAAACAACTAGGATTCATTAACCAAAGCCGATTTAGTAGGTGCGCTAAGCGTAATACCAGCACCAGTTATACCTTTATTTACCATTAGTTTTATCCTGTCACAGTAATGACTCTCCCCTGCCCATGAACAACACTCGATACATATTTTACCAGTCTTTCCATGACTGATAGGTTTTATTTGTCTACGTGACATGCTCCGTTTTTACTAAACTGACCGATCCGGTGACTCATCAACCTTCACATGTGAAGACCAAGTAGATCTTGGTCAATATGCCCACCTTTGTGTCACCGCTTGGCTTGATGTAAATATTGAACGATTCACGGAACATCTTTCGCAAAAAATTGGCCTCTCTCAATCTCATCAGTTAGAAACGATGTTTTCCTGGCACCGTTCGTCGACCTACTGAGTGACCCGAATTTCAAGGTCGTTGCTCGAAATCACAACACAACCTGTATGTTGATGAGTAAAAGTAAAAGATCAATGACGCAAGACGACAGAAACGCTCGTTCGCACTCAGGCATGTAGTCTATATGACGAAACGAATCCAAAATCGGTGACTGCAACGTAGATACATCGTCTACTATCCAAGACATTTAAGGTAAAAGCCCTCTGAGCAACGGTTGATGGGACAGGTTTGAAAGAGATAAAGCATTTTCTCCGTAAACAGAACCCCACTGCATCTAGTGCTTGTAGACTGATGCATCAAGGGTCGCCTGCCCAGAGCGTGGTTTCGACTTAAGTGGATAGACATAAAAACCGTGCAGGCATGTAACAGTAACATGAAGGCGAGAACAGCGATGAACGGAAATGAACCATCTAGCGAATGAAGATTGTCAGATTCATGTGTGAATACGGTGACTGTGACTGCTGAAATCAACTTCAGGTCGAATAAGAACACCTTAACATGAGGTGACTAGATGAGCCACACGGATGTTTGACAGATTATGATACTTCGCTTGGTATTCTCACAACTCACTCAACCTTGAAATCGAGCACACGCAACTTGGGTAATGAAAACACGCATCAATTCGACACAAACGTCCAGGTCATCTTCGTTGAGGTAAAACAGTAGCAAGTTTTTGAGTACATTTGGAGGGCAGTGCACACGCTTGCGACTACTATCATATCACCTAATCTAGACTAGCCAACGGTTCTCGTCAAACCAGTGCATGTCTGATCACCGCTTTCATCAATTCTTATTTAAACCAAGTTGCCGATAGCACAGACAGCACCTCAAGTTGTACAATAACTGCGTGGAAATACAAAGTAACCGAACTACTTCTGGCCAAGAACGAGTGCAAAATATGGAACGCCTTGGGTTAAAATCTTAACATATGTTTGTTCACAGTGACCAGCTAAGTGTCCTCTAGGGAACCTATGGATGGAAGACTCGTTCAGTCTCGGAGGTATAACGACCCCAATAAATCTGTAATTATTCTGTACCTAGCGTCAGCGTATGGGGGCTTATAGGTTGCATATGAACACACATGTGTCAACCCATAACCATCTTTGGTACCGTTTGCGCGAAGAGCGGAGATTGACCTAGTCAATAACAATCGCATCCAGTCGAACTGAGTCGAATGTTATTTCTCCACATCCCTACTGTGCCTTGGCGAAATTTATTACTTAAGGAGTGGGAAGCTGGAGTTAAGGGACGAACTTATAATATGGCCATATCAAAACTTCGCACACTATGTGGAAATGAGATCTTGAGTCAAAGTATTTTATATTATGATACATGTGTTTTACACCACTCGGTAACCCATTCACAAATGCGAGCCACGTTGTGTTCTTGGTCCTCCCAAGTATTGTTTTGCAATTCGTACACAATATTCTCAGCATAGGATTCACGAGCTTCATCCAGTATGACCTGTGAAGCAACGGAGAGGAGTGTTGTGTAATTTATCGAGCTGTTGACAACGAGGATACGATACTGAAAACAGTAAACCCGTTGAGAAAAGTTGATAGTGCCTAGAATGAAAACTGATTTTACAGCAATACGCCAAAACATATGGCTCCTTAAAGGGGCTAGTGACGGGTGGATCTGCAAGGGATGCAATGAACGGACCAGCAACTGACCTCTCCGACCGTTCATTAGTAGTCGATTAATTGTTTGAATAGGTCAGCAGCTGACATGAGACAGTAATCGGTTCGATTCTATATTTAAGTCAGATAAACAATCGGAACCAAAGCAGTACTCCGGAAAACCATTAAAGACTGCATATCAAATGAGCCATGGATAAGGCCACCTGGTGTCCGCAGCGGTAACAGAAACGGAAGTATAAGGCGGGAGACAATCACTTTAAAGTGAAGCTGTGTACCAAATTAATGCAGTTGCTACACAATAAACGACAATATGTGAATACCCCAATGCATGTACTGGTGGACTGACNTAACCATCTTTGGTACCGTTTGCGCGATGAGCGGAGATTGACCTAGTCAATAACAATCGCATCCAGTCGAACTGAGTCGAATGTTATTTCTCCACATCCCTACTGTGCCTTGGCGAAATTTATTACTTAAGGAGTGGGAAGCTGGAGTTAAGGGACGAACTTCTAATATGGCCATACCAAAACTTCGCACACTATGTGGAAATGAGATCTTGAGTCAAAGTATTTTATATTATGATACATGTGTTTTACACCACTCGGTAACCCATTCACAAATGCGATCCACGTTGTGTTCTTGGTCCTCCCAAGTATTGTTTTGCAATTCGTACACAATATTCTCAGCATAGGATTCACGAGCTTCATCCAGTATGACCTGTGAAGCAACGGAGAGGAGTGTTGTGTAATTTGTCGAGCTGTTGACAACGATGATACAACATTGAAAACAGTAAACCCGTTGAGAAAAGTTGATAGTGCCTAGAATGAAAACTGATTTTACAGCAATACGCCAAAACATATGGCTCTTTAAAGGGGCTAGTGACGGGTGGATCTGCAAGGGGGAATACAATGAACGGACCAGTAACTGACCTCTCCGACCGTTCATTAGTAGTCGATTAATTGTTTGAATAGGTCAGCAGCTGACATGAGACAGTAATCGGTTCGATTCTATATTTAAGTCAGATAAACAATCGGAACCAAAGCAGTACTCCGGAAAACCATTAAAGACTGCATATCAAATGAGCCATGGATAAGGCCACCTGGTGTCCGCAGCGGTAACAGAAACGGAAGTATAAGGCGGGAGACAATGATTTTAAAGTGAAGCTATGCACCAAATTAATGCAGTTGCTACACAATAAACGACACTATGTGAATACCATGTGCTGGTGGACTGACTAAACGTAAGCTAGAGTATATGTGAATACCCCAATGCATGTACTGGTGGACTGACTAAACGTAAGCTAGAGTACAGAGATCTACATGGTCCCAGCATAAGGAGGAATAATAATGGTGAACGATTGTTGGAATTATGTGCTACCCATCGACTAGTCGACACTTCTGACACTATCAACATCTGGAACTTGGTGTTCAATCTCTTCAGAGTTCACCATGAGGTTGTCAAGCTGAGGTGAGCGCGTCAAATAACCAAACTTCCGCACATCCCAAAGGTTAGGTAACCTGTTCTCCTATGAACGAAGAGTCACTACTGGGCGGACACGGTGACTGGTCGGGGACCATGTGAATCTATTTTGCCTTCTGTGACAGGCCTTAAAAAGAATACCTGGTCAATCGACTTCGGGCGCTCCGGTATTTAGGGACCACCAATAACGCTACCCATCACCAGAAATATACTTGAGGTCATCAAAAGTTTAAAATCCTTGGGAAACCTTGCAACACATTTCCACGGTTTCGACCAGTCAATTTTTCTTCATGTTAAGAAACCCGGCATGTGGGTGCCGAAAATTGACATTAGGGGCACAAATACACCAACAGTAAAAACTGGTGCTTAACTGCGATTTGGCGAGGCACAAAACCCTCATAAATAAATTCCCAAAGGCGGAATCGCTACAGGAGGAAGTTCCATTTTGCTGGCGAAAACGGAGATGAGGAAAACCGAAAAAAAAACATTCGAGCATCGCGCTGAATCAAGACACTGTCAGTGAAAATCACATCCTCTTCAGTTGCGAAAACCGTGTACATACGCAGAAAACACGTGACCGCCATATGCTTTCGTAAAAATTACTGGTCTTGACCTAGTGCCAACTAAATGGAGATAAGGAACACCGAAAAAACATTCGAGCATCGTGCTGAATCAAGACACTGCCAGTGAAAATCACATCCTCTTCAGCTGCGAAAACCGTGTACATACGCAGAAAACACGTGACCGCCATATGCTTTCGTAAAAATTACTGGTCTTGACCTAGTGCCAACTAAAGAAACCAAGCTTTGTGATGGTTTTTGCGGGGTGTATTGTTCAGTTTCACATCACTCGTTAACCAAGCTTTGTTAATCAAGTCTTTTGTTTTTCTGTTCACGCATCACAACGGTAGCGAAGCATCAGTGCTGAAGATTGTTGTTTTGCTGTTTATGGTCAATAACAAAGTTGAAGAGGGATGGTGAGAGAGAGAACGACCTTGTCTTACACCACTGGGAGGGGCGAAATTAGTTGACAGCTTGTCGTATGCGCCCAACGAGTTTGCATACAAAGCCTCCATAAAAAACAAAGATTAAGGGTGGACATCCTTTATCGCCATGCAACGCCAGTCTGTGAAGATCTAAGGAGTCGAAAGCAGACTTCAGATAGAGAAAAAAGTCATCACCATCACCATCGACAGCATGACATTCGAAAGCAGCAGATAGAGAAAAAAGTCATCACCATCACCATCGACAGCATGACATCAGTGTTCACCACCGATGCTTCACTGCCCTACAAACAACAGAGTAGCACCCACTCAAGCGTTTCGTGATCTCCTTCATACTCCTCTGCCAAGTCAAGGGTTGGCCACCTCTCTGTTCACGCCACTCTGAACTGAACTGGGCAAACAGCACTCTCTTCGGCAAACGATGGTTCGGCATACGTAACGCATGTCCCAACCAACGCAGCTTCTGGTGCTGGACACATTATTCAATGGAAGTACCCGTTACACAACCGAAAACGCGCTATCTAACTGCCTCATTACGGATTCGCCGACACCAACCACCTCTCTGTTACGCCACTCTGAACTGGGCATGGCAAACAGCCCTCTCTTCGGCAAACGATGGTTCGGCATACGTAACGCATGTCCCAAACCACGCAGCTTCTGGTGCTGGACACATTATTCAATGGAAGTACCCGTTACACAACCGAAAACGCGCTATCTAACTGCCTCATTACGGATTCGCCGACACCAACCCACACGAGCTATGGTTCTGAGACAACGATTGTCGAGCACCTGAAGACGTCTCAGTTCCGCTGCTCGAATAGGCCAAGTCTCACAGCCATATAACATAACAGCCCGTACTGTAGCTTGATACACACGTCCTTCAGATTCAGGGATAAACCATTCTGACGCCACAGGTGTCTCAAGTTAGCAAACGCGGCCCGAGTCTGTCACCTCATCTGTCACACTACAATCAGAACTAATACAACTTCCAAGACACGTAAAACGCTCCACAACTTCCAGTACCTCTCCCTGGATTGTAAGGGGAGTGTTCAGTGACTGCACGTCCACAAGCATGACCTTACACTTTGTAGGTGCAAAGTGCATACCAAAGGACGGGATGACTTTGGTCAGTTCATCCAAGAATACTTGCGCCTTTTCCTCCTCTTCGAACATGAGAACGATGTCGTCTGCATATTCCA
>NW_008751657.1:4981409-4994679 GCF_000715545.1 Opisthorchis viverrini | reverse complement strand
GTCACGAAGAGACTGGACCTTACCGTGGTGTGACGGTTTGCGCACCTCAGCGATCTATTGAGCTATACTGGAGAGTGTCCCGCGACACTCAGATTCTCTCACACCAGGTTGGTCAATGGTTAGAGGTCTGACGAACAGTCTCCTGGCCCTCCAGGTTGGGGGTTGGAACATGTGGCGACTTGTTCCGTAGAAATGGTAATGCATTTGCATTTCCCGCCAAACACCGCTGCCTTGCGGTTAGGCTTTTGAGCCAAAGGCTTCGGTTGAGGACCCTAATCGTCCTCCTCTCTAGGTGTGGGCGCCCTGGCAGTATCCCAGCCCACGTACAACCATGAATTGCACATTGGGAAAAAAGACCTCAGTTGAACGTCTGAGTGACACTGTTCGAGAACCTGCCTCAAGGTAGAAGTATGATTGATGCATCCTCAGCCACGACGAAACACGGCGTGACTCTCACGAATCCGCCGTTCCTGATACGTGACAAACCTGCGCAAAATAATGCCAGAAAGCCTCGCCCGCGGTTATTACGTTTATTTTATTATGCTTATTACGTTTATTTTGACGCAACTGCCATTCCCTCAGTCAGATCAATACCAGCGAGAGTATTCCTGTTACGAGATGGTCTGGGGGTAAAGTCGGACTGTCCTCTGCGACAGGAGTGCGGAGGCAGCAAGATGTTTCCGCCCAGTGACCAGCATGTCCATATTCATGGAAGCAGCGATGCTGCCTTCCCCCGAAAAAGGACGGGTTAGAGAAGTTTGGACCTAAAAACCGCACACTCCAATCACCCAACGATTGACTGTGACCGCCGGCACATTATCCGATGCGGTCGAGATGTTTTTAAAACCAAATAGCCTGATGCTGCTAAAAAAGTGTCAGCTGTGTGCAGCCACATCAAGAGTGAGACAGTAATACCTTACTTCCTGCGCCCTCAGGTTAGGCTGACCCCATACAACCGGGCAGGGTCCCCAAAGAAAACCTTACATCCTTCCACCGCCTCGTGAGTCAGACTTTTGAGTCAAAAGCTCAAGGTGGGTTACCTCAACCAAATTCCCTCCCTCGGCCTGGCCAACCGGGAATTACCATTTGCCCACACAATTGTGTCCACCTATGTTCCTCCCCAACCTATTCCCACCACACAAACAGACGTTGCTGGGTCATTTGACTGCCAGCTATCTCACCCATGGATATTAGGCATCCGGCTGCCTATTGACAATAAACAAAACACCTTGATACATCCACAAAATCCTTTCTACGTAGGAGATTTTAACGTCCGTACTCTATGTCGAAGTGTCAAACAGGCAGTGCTCACCTATACTTCCTTAAAATTGATGTAGGCTGAGCCTCCGAAACCCGCATACAAGATCCAAACATGGTAATGCATCTTAAAACGCTCACGACAAACTCAGCCCCTCCACATTTTGCTCTCCGTGTGTCCGGTGATCTACAAACAATGACTCGTAGGGTTGCAATCAGCCCGAGTTAAACATGCTCTGTTGAACTGGATCCCAGTGAATAGTCGTCTTCGCGCCGTCCGGTTATCCAACTTAATCAAGCTCAATGCCTCTCAACATAAAAAGCAGTGTCTACTTGTAGTATCGGTTTATGTCCCAACGGACTGCAGTTCTGTTTCTGAGAATGATAATTTCTATCGAGAGTTATCCAAACTCAGTCATCAAGCAAGAGGCACTAACAGTGTGATCCTTGCGGGCGACAGGAATGCCCAAGTCGGTCATCCAATCGGAGTGGATGTTCGTTGCACAGATAGCGAAGAGCGACTCCTCTAGTTGTGTGCTGACCATGAACTGTTTCTGGCAAGTACGGACTTTAAGCATAAACGTTCGCATCCCGTAACCTGGCGGCCACCAACTGCAAATCAATCGTGAACCCAGTTGGACCACGTGGCTATCAGCCGCTGGTGGAGAGCTACAATTCAAGACCGCCGTTCCTTTTGGGGCACATAACTCGATTCGGATCATGCCATGGTGCGTGCACGCCCAACAGCTCGTTTCCCCTTTGACCCTAGCAAGTTAGCAAGAGGCACAGCAATTCACCATCTTCAAAGAACTGTTACAGCTCAACAGTATCGATATGAGCTAGTCCAACAGCTCCCCACAGTAAATCAATACTGTCCGGTGGTGAGCACGTGGACAAAATGTGAAAGGAGCTATGCTAGCGGTGGCGTGTTGTATGTCCGACTTCTCCGATTCGACAAGAGGACCAGTGGATGTCATCAAGATCACTATCTATGAATGATATCAGGATACCCATACCAACAGGCAAGGAGTACGGCAGCGCACGCAATCCCCTCAAACGCCAATTAGTGAAGAGCCTAAGGAAAGACCAAGAATTCTGATGGAGATCGAAAGCTTGGGCGATAGGGAAGGCATGGGCTATAAGAAAGAGTTGTGTCCTTTACTAAGTGATACGATCAAGTGGACATAAGGAAGTACCGGTCAGTGAAACGATAAACGAAGAAAACGGTCCATTAATTCACTTGCAAAAACGTCGACTGGAAAGATGGGTCGAAAATTTCGAAAAAGTTTAACTGACTTCTTGCAACACAGCCTCTGGATATGGTTCGTGCGGACGAATGGAATGTAAACCTAAATTGCCCGTTATAAAAAAGAGCCAAAGTAAGAAATATCAGTGCTTAAACGTGAGAACGCACCGGAACAAGACAGTCTGTATACAGTCCTCTTCAAAAAAAGCTTATTGGTGAGAAAGAAAGCGTTCAGCTGTCTAACGTTCCGGTGCCTAGCTGCCATGCCACCCGAAGGAAGCACGAGGGCTGGGATACTGCCAGGTTGCCCAAGCCTAGACAGGGGAAGTCCAGTGGCGGAGGTCGGATTCGAACCACGAACCTTCCGGTCAGTAAATTCGCGCTCTAACCACTTGGGCCATCTCGCTTATTGGTGAGATGTGGGGTGGAGTAAAAGTGTCTGCAAAGTGGGGCATGTCGACAGTTATTCCTATCTTCAAGACTATGCGGACGCTGTGTGAAACCACCGTGACATTGGCCTGGTAGCTGTGGCATCGAAGGTTCTCTCTGGCCTCATCCTTCTAAGGCTTACTGAGTAGAAAGAGAGATCCGTGAAAACAAAGCTACGCTCCGTCCTGCAAGGGGATGCACCACTCCCTGACAGATTCTGGAACAGTGACACTGCTTTCAAAGCCCAGCAGTGGTTGTCTCCCTTGATTGCTAAGCTGTCTTCAACTCTGTGGACTTCCAGACACTCTGGAGGTGTCTATGAAACAAGGGTGTCCCCCAAAATTCTTGACGCCTTTAAGGCGAAACCCGCGCAGGCGTGTGAACGTCTACGGAAAGCTCCCGCCTGAGAGACCACATCAATTGGTATCATGCCAGGCTATCCTGCTCGACATTTCCTCTTCAACTTCGTCATTGATACATTCAACTGTAACACACATTCGGTGCCTGGCTGCCATGCCACCCAAAGCATGCCTATTCTGCTCGACATTTCCTCTTCAACTTCATCACTGATACATTCAACTGTAACACCCATTCTGTGCCTGGCTGCCATGCCACCCGAAGGAAGCACGAGGGTTTGGATACTGTCAGGTTGCCCAAACCTAAACAGAGAAGTTGAGGGACATAAATCGGGTTCGAACCACGGACCTCCCAGTCAGTAAATTCGCGCTCCACTGAGCCATCTCGCTCCGTCATTGATAAGATTATGGAAGACTCACTTTCAGCATCTAATGGCCGTGGGGTCGAGGTGCTCCCGGGGTATCTGCTTAAAGACATCGAATACCAAGACGACATAGCTCTCCATGGATCTGACGCAGTCGTAATGCAAACAATATTAAGTAATCTAAGCAATTCGGCCGCACGGCTTGTCATGCTCTTCACACCTGCAAAGTGCAAGGTGCTACTGCCAGACTGGGTGGTGTTGAAACCTAAGCTCATGTCTGCGGTCGAGTCGATTAGGGTAGTACACCGAGGTAGCTTTATCAGTCCTGGTGATCTCGCAAAAGATGATGTTTTCAGCCGGGTTAGGAAGGCCAGAGCAGCTCTTGTGAACCTGCATCACCTGCAGCCTAGGCGTGACATTAGCTTATCCGTCAAGGGTTGAGTTTACAATGCTGCGGTGCGCTCCATATTACTATACGGATCAGAAACCAGGCCGCCGCGTGCTGAGGACGTAAAAATACTCTCAGTTATGGTCATCGATGTCATCGGGTTATTAGCCGAGTCTGGTGGGAACACAGAATCAGGAACACTGAAGTATTTCAAATGATATTCGGAAGAAATAAACCAAGTATGATAGATGAACTGATCACACTGCATGAGTCGCTCTGGCATGGTCGCATGCACCGTATGCCAGTCGATCGATTTCCTTGAAGGTTTCCTTTCGCACGACCATGCAAAGGGTGAAAATCAGCCAGGGAAGGTTAAACAGCGAATTATGAAAGCCACTATTAGCAAACTCAGCTACCCTGCTACTGCCGTCTCCCTAGATGGGGACTCCGATACCAGACACATTAATGGCTAGGGACATTGTCAGATATGGGCCTGTCGCGCCCTCAATGGCGATCGCGCATCCAACCTATTGCCTTCAGGAAACAGCTTCCTACCCAATCTCCCCACTTAGAAGTCTACTGTATTTACGCAGCAATTATATCATCTCCCGCCCCCAATGCAAAGCTACCCAACCCCACCTCCACAAACAGTTGGTGAACGAAACCGAGGCAGCTATAACCACTGTGCGACAAGTATGCGGTTCTCACAATTGACAATGATGATGATCCCGTCGGACTTCGCATTCAATAGCTTTGGTGGGTCTTTAGGACTGCGTTGCGGTGCAGCTTGTTTGATTCCAGACAAAGCTTTGTTCAGAAACACCTCCTAGAATACATAGTTACACATTGACACTGTTACCAATGGCAGTATTCTGGAGTTACCAACATGGCACACTTCAACGGACCACAGAAGATACGGTGCGAATGGTCGCTATGCTGTGCAAGAGTCAAGTGTACATTATAAAGCCTCCAAACCAAGTAATCAGGTAAAGCAGAAGTGATAGTCATTATCATTATCATCAAGACCATGACATCTGTGCTGAACACCGGCACTGCGTTGCCGGGTGAAGTGATAGGCTATAATTAAAAACAGCAGTTTTGCACCACTAGTTGGTGCAGGAAAGGGCACCAGGATGAAAGATATGAGTAAATAGTTTCTAATCATTGTAGACGGAGTAGCTTACCTGAACGATTTCACAGTGTATCAGATCGGATATTTTCTCCGACGAATAACCCCGGGATGCGAGTCGCGGATAAAGAATAGAGTTGTCTGTGCGCAAAACGAATACAGCATCAAACCACCGCTCAGGGAAAAAATCACAAGAATGGTATTCGACAACCTCATCATTAGATGAAATAAAAACAAGTTACTTGACCACCACGAGCCATGAAGCCTTCCAAATTATCTACGATAGCATCCTCATCCAGAATGTGACAATCGTTTTTGTCGTCGTAACCATCGTAGAGCTGGGGATTTTTTGCAACGTCATTGACACTCAAAAAATTGAACTTTAGACGATCCGACACCAACGTGGCTAGAGCTGTTTTCCCCGTGCCGGGTGTGCCGGTGATAAGTAGGTTTGGTGACAAGCGGGTCATGTCAAATTGTTTAGAGTCTGATTGGGAGCCACTTCTCAGCAGCGTTTAACAAGAACTCTATTACAGGATGCTTGGAGCGCGCCAAGCGGTGGCCTGTTCCGATTAAACGATCAAGTGAGCAGGTCTATTCTTGTTTCAAGTAAATGCACCTGATCAGCTAAACTCTCCGTTATACTTGAGAGCGACTTCAGACGATCCGCAGTTGAAGAAAGAATACGGTCTTGATCAATAGTTAGTTGGATTGATTTTGACAAACATTCAGAAACTCCTGACACGCTTAAAATACGCTTAACAAGATCTTCAATATCCTGAAGTGTAATGACCGCCTGCTTCTGCAAATTTGTTGCTGCTTGCTGACTCAGATTACCGACGGGTTGCATACCCAGAACCAAACTAGTCAACTAACAAATCAATTCGATGATTGGCCATCACACTACAAGGTCACTGGATGTAATACCATACTGACTGCACCCATGTTGTACTGGTTCGTTCAGTGGGCTCGGTTCACATGAAGCGCATAAGTGAAAAAAACTAAGCATCACCTTTTAAGATCTTAGCTTGGGTAGTAAAGATGATAGCCTGGGAGCTCACAAAAAAGGATATGAAGGCTCTTTGAACTAGGTCCTGAATGCAGCGTCGCAGCTCCAAAGGACAGTCCATCTCATTCATCAGCCGTAAGATCATAAAAATTGTTTTGTTACCGGATGGAACGCTGCAAAACCGGAGTACTTTTCATCGTAGCTCTTATTTTTTCTAGGCATACAAATTTGTCCAGAACGTCTGAATTTAGGAGCCTCTACAAGGAATATCATCCAGCGTTCAAGTGTGGCGCATTCGATTCTCTCTTCCTTGTCTTCCAGAGACTGGCTGTCATTGGTGCCACTTTAAACAAAGTTGCCTATTGTATCGATCATCCATAGTGGGGTCCACATATTTTCTTCTCTGTTTGTCTTGAGCCCATGTGGAGTGTATAAGGCTCCGTAAAACGTTAACCTTATTTTTGTGTTTCCTTTACAAAGTTGGTTTGTTGTGCCTTGAGTAGCCACTTTCTGCATTCCTGATATCTGTATTCATTATCTAAGTAGCTCTACGCTCTTTTCTTCACAACTTCACCACGACTCTCATAACAACCACACCTCTAGCACTCAGATGAAACTGCGCCGAAGGCCGCGTATCTTCACTAGGTGTGCGATCTGGTCTACTTGGCTCTTGTTTACTCCCATCCTACTTACTCTACCTCTCATACCAAGAATTTCAAACGTCCCCAAAGACAGTCCCGCTCAGTGGCTATCTCACTGACATCTCTAACACTAGGCATTTCATCGTTTTCCCTTGATTGTCCAACTTCAGCTCCAAAGATTTTGATTCCGTGTATCGTCTAGTCAGCATTTCAATGACATTCACTGCCTCCCGTCCCACCTCAGACCTGACTTAAATTCGTACGTACTATGCGCGTAAGCTAGGTTTTATATCACTTTAGTTCTGACGGGAGACCTGTCTAGAAACCAGTTGCATCTTTCGTTTATGACGCACATCCGTTTGAAAAGGGCATCGTAAACGAGAGCCCTAGCTGGATTTCGGGTGAGCTTCTAGTCAAACCACATCTGTTGTGAAAATGAGCGCATACGGGGATCCCGTGCAATTCTGGGTCAAGTAGAACCTAAGATTTAAGGAAACTCGGGATTACGTCTATTGGACAATACAGAGAGGGGAGAAACCTATTCTTGGCTATCGAAAAATTTCCATAACACACGAGTAGTGCATCACGCTAAACACTGTACGTACTATCTTTGCCAGTCCGTCCGGTTGCGTGCCATTATTACAACAGCACATCTGCATTTTGACATCCTACACCTTGCATCAACGCGTGAATTTTCTCGGACACACTGTTTGTTACTGTTTTGTATTGTATATATTGCACCTCGTCTTTTCTACATAAACGACCAACCCACAACAGCCACGTAGGAGGAACACTAAATTCGAGCAGCCTTCTAATAGCCTTAGGCCTCTGATGATGTCCATTGGCTTGGTTTCAAAAAACCTACCGTTCAGGAATTAAACGAAACGATGGTGATGTGGGCTATTTTTAATCGAGACTTTGTCCTGTAAGTAATGCTTACTAACGATGGAAAGCGAAGAAACATAATGCAGCTGGTACATCTCTACATACAATGATCAGCAGTTCACATCTCATGAAAATTTATGGAGATCCCAACCTGCGAACAATCGGTCAGTAGGTCTCAGGACTAAGCCGCCTGGCCACGGACGGCCAGACGGCAGTGTACAAACCTCATTCTTCGACAGGATATAACGTTATCTTGCCTTTAGTAACAGAAACCACATCATGTGACCATGTGTTGACTGCCTTACAGTGAAACGAATGCCCAGAAGAAGTTATTTTTAGCTACTTGGAAACCATTTTGGTTATCAAATTGCTGAAAGCTTAGAATCCTAATGCACGGAGTGCCACTAGGCTAAAATCTTCAATCGAATGCATAAAAGCGCAAACCTCTTGTTCAAATGCTTCGAGGAGTATACCAATTTGTACCCCGATTTAGATTATGGCCCATTGCCAGGGGGCGGCTTGGTGGGAAAAGTCAGCTCATGTCGGCGGGACAACTGAAAATTCGGTGTATGGACACGAAGTGGAGCACTACTTATGAAAGAGCATGGAGAATAGCGTTTTAAAGTAGTTCGCATAGAGGAACCAGGTCGTTTCTGCCGGTGTTGTGGGTAGCTTGCTGAGTAAGCTACGATCAGCCCACGACGATCATGGTATGGTGGACAACAAGCCAATTATCAGACGGCATCGAAAAGATGCATGTACGTCTTTGTGAGAATTTGTGAATTTGTGGTAAATAACACACAAAATCATCGTAACAAGCAAGACACAATTCCTTGAACTAAAACCGGTTGTAGCTGCTAATAATTTTTGACTTAAAGTAGCACAAGCATTTGGGTCAGAGTGAGAGGATACCGCAGAAGGTAGCATATGAACCACTCACCAAAAGGTCCATGGGTTGAACCTGACATCTGTGTCGTAATCAGTCCTTTTATATTTTGGTGACCGTTTAGTGCCTCAGACCTCGGGTTTCCCTCGGCTAGTGTGATGACCATCTACCAAAAGCGTGTCAGCTTAACGCTTCCACCACCCATATGCAAGAGAAGGTCTCCAAACACGAACCCTTCTACTCCGACTGGCCCATGAGCCAGTTAATTGATTCCATGCTGAAGGCAGTGTCCTTCAACTAAGCACATTTGCTTGATCTATCTGTTGCGGTTCTTCGCGTCGCAGCGTACGTTTTCAAGTACTTACGATTTCGCGAACATGTGTCGTCGGACCATTGGGTGTTTGACTGCTCAATCTCATCTAACCCAAAAAAATCACACCTACAAGTTCATAACTGCTCTTCTACATAAAAGCCTCCATTAGAGCTTTTAATTAAAGCTTTCATTAGCCCTTTAGGTTTAACTGACAAATTACGCATGCGTGTCCAGCCCTAAGCCCCTGTCCGTGTGTGAGTTACGCCTTTCTGTGTTGCATTCCGCTTAACTGTCGTCTTTAAAACGTTTGATTATCCAGTTTAGTTAAACTCAGCGCATCTCGGCATAAAAACCGGCGCGTGTCTAATGTATCAGCGTACAATCCAAAAATTCTGATTCTGAAGGAAACCTTTTCTAACAAAATGCAAGTTTAGTGATTCTTCCGGCGAGACACTGTGACATTGGCGCCGCTGCGAGTGATATGAAAACCCAGGATAGCCGTCCCAACTTCTTGGAATCCGGGCTGGTCTTGTCTTTAAAGTCGATACTCACCGCTCAAATAGACACGCTTCCTGATTGTGCTTTCTGAACCCCAGCTATTTCTGGCCGCTGATCATTTCCAAAACGAACCTTCACAACGTGTAACCTGGTGGTCAGCAAGTGCAGATCAACCTTGAACACAATAGGATCGCGTGGCCCTCGCCCATCGTTGGGAAGCCACAAATTACTACTGCTGCCTGTGCTGAAGCACTCTTCTTGATTCTGATCACGCTGTAGTGTGAACACATCCGAAAATTCGCTTTCATTTGGACTCCCGCAAGTCAGAAAAAGCTCGATAATCCAGGACTTTAGGAGAACGCCACGGCCCAGCGGCATCCAGCTCGGCCAGCTCATTTGCGCTGTGAACAGGACTAACTAACTTGTAAGGAAAAGAAAGGAACGGGGTTAGCCGTACTCCCTGAGTTGAGTAATTTATTGCAAAGTTTCCACTGTCGAACGAGGTGACATAATCTATGGGTTATTAGGAAGCGAAATAGGTAGGCGATAGGTCAGTTGTTTTGACAAGTGCAAAAAGAAGGGCAATAACATCAGCTTTCAAATCTGCCCCCTGACTATTTCGATTAGGTCAAACGACCCCCGGACGGGGTGGAACTCCTTTGTCCTGAATGAATTCACGAAATCTATCCCTGAAAACAGGGCGTACAGCAGCGCACTCTGATTCCTCAAACGCCATGTGGCCAAGCGCTCACGAGAAGACCGCGTGCCCCGGCGGGAAACGAGCCCCGGAAAGTCATGAGCGCTTTTGCCAACAGGGCCCATTCAGTTTTATCGACCAGTCAAGGGAAAGTAACTCCCCTTGGAACCGCTGCGGATTGTGGACGCCCTTCAAAGCCCCAAGTTGGCACTCAGGTTGCTGGTCAGCTCGGCTCTGCATCAAGAGATTCCCGGAATGATACACAGGATTACGACTCAACAAAGCTTCATGAGTGGCGTTTGCATTTTTTCTCTGGTGACATCCGTCCACCTGTGTGGTGGTCTGAATACCCAATGAGCTACTTTACCAGGGTCGTGCGGTAAAGAAATGGAAATAATAAAGCTAGATTGAGTATACATTAATTAAGACGCCAGATGGAACAGATTTACTAATGATTTTTCTCTTTAAAATAGTTCGTCGCTGGCCCAGGTCAGCGAATAGACAATAATCCGATCATGGTTGTCCAGGGGTCTTCTTCTGAACAGTTCCCACACAATAAATTCCGAAGATAGTCTGAAATGTTTCGATACCAGAGTTAGCACATAAGAGTCGCGAAGGCCTGCTATGGGCGCGAGTGAAATCAAAAGAGAGTCGGAACATGTGACCACGTTTATATTGCGTGAAATTGTACAAGTGAGCTTTTTTGTGGTTTTTCGTGTTCAAATAAAAACGGTTATGCAATTGGCAAAATACGTACTGTTATGATGGAAGCAAAATAAAGGTACCAAACACCACACCTGAAAGGCGCAAAAAGTTTCCGCCAATGGGTAGTATTTTTGTCAGCACAAGGACTCACATGAAAAGCATCCGTAATTGCTGTAAACTAGGGTGTGGATGCGATATGGGCGGTAGTAGAGAAGTAATAAATACCTTACGAAATACCTGAAATGGTAAAAAATTGTTTCCTGATAAAAGTGTACGCCCTGAGTTTGAAAATCTTACCAGGGTTTTCCGGGTATTAGTCCGGTTAACGGTGAAGCCCTATCTACCAAGCATTGTGCAAACAATGTCCTTTCAGGAGAGACCGCAATCACCACAAGACGCGTTTCGAAGTCGACAGATTTGAGGCCAAAAACCACCTTCGAAGCAGCTCCTTACTGTTGCGTCCTGAGCGGATAAACTGGCTTGCGTATCCAAGAAGCGGTTTGACGTGGTCCCCAGTGAGCATCTGGAGGTCTATTTGGGTAGGACGGGGGAGGTCCACGTGACCACTTGAGGAACGATGAATGCCTTTTTAACCGGTTTTCCACGGGAATGGGAAAGACATGTTTGATGAGAACAAGGTAATTTCTCGGTAACACCCCCTAGTCCATTCTTTCTCTGCACGATAGAGACGTTCGCCGAGGCTCCTCCGAACGACGTATGCACACACTTTTCCTCATTCAAAGGAAGGTGCCAGTCAGTTGCCACTCCTCTGAAGCTTCCACATCTATTAGTAAGGTGATACCCTTGGAGCCCCAAGATCTCAGGTCATTCGCTAAACGTTGTCATGTATTTGCAGGGTCACTTGGCAGGTGGTCGACGTAGAGCAGACGGTAGGTTCCAAACAGCGCCTTGGGAAACTCGAATGGAGACCGGTGTAGAGGAAGATTTGATTAAGTCTTCCTTCTATCGGAAATTTTCGATAGTTGTAATCAGGTGTGGAATTCCTCATTCACTCCGATAAGAATCAAATATGGGGAGCAGCGGAACTCATGAGGCTAGATTGAAAGTTCTTTGGAACAAGAATAGTTTGGCGTTTGATATGAGACCAGCATCATTGCTATGGATTAAGGTGTTTACGGCTACGAAAATCTTCGTTACCGAAGAACGGTTTGGGAGTAATGTGTTTTGCGCCGTGGTATCAAGTTGCTGGCAGTGAGTTGATTCAAGATGCGTCCGATCACCTTTCACGGTATGTTTTTGACGCTTACAGACCTGTGCTGCCGGGCGAAAGGCCATCACTTTTATCAGATTGGCGCGAAAATCGCCTCGTTGCAAGTAGATGGAATGTATCTTGGTCGGACCTGTTGCGTCCTGAGCGGATAAACTGGTTTGCGTATCCAAGAAGCGGTTTGACGTGGTCCCCAGTGAGCATCTGGAGGTCTATTTGGGTAGGACGGGGGAGGTCCACGTGACCACTTGAGGAACGATGAATGCCTTTTTAACCGGTTTTCCACGGGAATGGGAAAGACATGTTTGATGAGAACAAGGTAATTTCTCGGTAACACCCCCTAGTCCATTCTCAATGTGCACGATAGAGACGTTCGCCGAGGCTCCTCCGAACGACGTATGCACACACTTTTCCTCATTCAAAGGAAGGTGCCAGTCAGTTGCCACTCCTCTGAAGCTTCCACATCTATTAGTAAGGTGATACCCTTGGAGCCCCAAGATCTCAGGTCATTCGCTAAACGTTGTCATGTATTTGCAGGGTCACTTGGCAGGTGGTCGACGTAGAGCAGACGGTAGGTTCCAAACAGCGCCTTGGGAAACTCGAATGGAGACCGGTGTAGAGGAAGATTTGATTAAGTCTTCCTTCTATCGGAAATTTTCGATAGTTGTAATCAGGTGTGGAATTCCTCNAAGTGATAGGCTATAATTAAAAACAGCAGTTTTGCACCACTAGTTGGTGCAGGAAAGGGCACCGGGATGAAAGATCGGAGTAAAAAGTTTCTAATCATTGTAGACAGAGTAGCTTACCTGAACGATTTCACAGTGTATCAGATCGGATATTTTCTCCGACGAATAACCTCGGGATGCGAGTCGCGGATAAAGGATAGAGTTGTCTGTGCGCAAAACGAATACAGCATCAAACCACCGCTCAGGGAAAAAATCACAAGAATGGTATTCGACAACCTCATCATTAGATGAAATAAAAACAAGTTACTTGACCACCACGAGCCATGAAGCCTTCCAAATTATCGACGATAGCATCCTCATCCAGAATGTGACAATCATTTTTGTCGTCGTAACCATCGTAGAGCTGGTGATTTTTTGCAACGTCATTGACACTCAAAAAATTGAACTTTAGACGATCCGACACCAACGTGGCTAGAGCTGTTTTCCCCGTGCCGGGTGTGCCGGTGATAAGTAGGTTTGGTGACAAGCGGGTCATGTCAAATTGTTTAGAGT
>NW_008751657.1:4973732-4979450 GCF_000715545.1 Opisthorchis viverrini | reverse complement strand
TGTGATGACCATCTACCAAAAGCGTGTCATCTTAACGCTTCCACCACTCATATGCAAGAGAAGGTCTCCAAGCACGAACCCTTCTACTCCAACTGGCCCGTGAGCCAGTTAATTGATTCCATGTGGAAGGCAGTATCCTTCAACTAAGCATATTTGCTTGATCTATCTGTTGCGGATCTTCGCGTCGCAGCATACGTTTTCAAGTACTCACGATTTCGCGAGCATGTATCGTCGGGCCATTGGGTGTTTGACTGCTCAGTCTCATCTAATCCAATAAAAATCGCACCTATAAGTCCATAACTGCTCTTCTACATAAGAGCCTCCATTAAAGCTTTTAATTAAAGCTTTCATTAGCCCTTTAGGTCTAACTGACAAAGGACGCATGCGTGTCCTGACCTAAGCCCCCGCTCAAATAAGTGTGATCTCTGTCTATAAAGCGGGTAGGCAAGGCCCTCTGGCGATTATTTAACTTCAGGCACACGGAACTACACTGCTTCTTCACGATTTCCCCTTGCTTTTGATAAGTCAGAAACCACGGCTCATGGAAATTGTGGTGTCTGTGTTGCATTCCGCTTAACTGTCGTCTTTAAAACGTTTGATTATCCAGTTCAGTTAAACTCAGCGGAACTCGACATAAAAACCGGCGCGTGTCTAATGTAGCAGCGTGCAATCCAAAGATTCTGATTCTGAAGGAAACCTTTTCCATCAAAATGCACGTTTAGTGATTCTTCCGGCGAGACACTGTGACACTGGCGTCGCTGAGAGTGATATGAAAACCCAGGCTGGCCGTCCCAACTCTTTGGAATCCAGGCTGGTCTTGGGCTTTTAAGTCGATACTCACCCCTCAAATAGACACGCCTCCTGATTGTGCTTCCTGAACCCCAGCTATTTCTGGCCACTTATCATTTCCAAAACGAACCTTCATAACGTGTAACCTGGTGGTCAGCAAGTGCAGATCGACCTTGAACACATTAAGATCGCGTGGCCTTCGCCCATCGTTGGGGAGCAACAAATTACTACTGCAGCCTGTGCAAAGAACTCTTCTATCACGCTGTAGTGTGGACAAATCCGAAAATTCGCTTTCATTTGGGCTCCCGCAGATCAGAAAAAGCTCGATAATCCAGGACTTTAGGAGAACGCCACTGCCCAGTGACATCCAGCCCGGCCAGCTCATTTGCGCTGTGAACAGGACTAACTAACTTGTAAGAAAGGGAAAGGAACGGGGTAAACCGTACTCCCTGAGTTGAGTAATCCATTGCAAAGTTTCCACTGTCGAACAAGGTGACATAATATATGAGTTATTAAGAAGCGAAATAGATAGGCGATAGGTCAGTGGTTTTGACAAGTGCAAAAAGAAGGGCTATAACAGCAGCGTACAAAGCTGCTCCCTGACACTTTCGTTGAGGTCAAACGACCTCCGGACAGGGTGAAACTCCTTTGTCCTGAATGAATTCACGAAATCCATCCCTGAAAACAGGGCATGCAGCAGTGCACTCTGATTCCTCAAACGCCGGGTGGCCAAGGGCTCACGAGAAGACCGCGTGACCCGGCTTGCAACGAGCCCCGGAAAGTCATGAGCGCTTTTTCCAACAGGGCCCATTCAGTTTTATCGACCAGTCAAGGGGAAGTAATTCCCTTTGGAACCGCTGGGAATTGTGGACGCCCTTCGAAGCCCCATGTTGGCACTTAGGTTGCTGGTCAGTTCGGCTCTGTGAATGATACACAGGATTACGACTCAACAAAGCTTCATGAGTGGCGTTTGCATTTTTTCTCTGGTGACATCCGTCCACCTGTGTGGTGGTCTGAATACCCAATGAGCTACTTTACCAGGTTCGTGTGGTAAAGAAATGAAAATAATAAAGCTAGATTGAGTATACATTGATGAAGACGCCAGATGGAACAGAATTACTAATGATTTTTCTCTTTAAAACAGTTCGTCGCTGGCCCAGGTCAGCGAATAGACAATAATCCGATCCTGGTTGTCCAGGGGTCTTCTTTTGAACAGTTCCCACACAATAAATTCTGAGGATCGTCTGAAATGTTTCGATACCAGAGTTAGCACATAAGAGTCGCGAAGGCCTACTGTTGGCGCGAGTGAAGTCAAAAGAGAGTCGGAACATGTGACCACGTTTGTATTACGTGGAATTGTACAAGTGAGCTTTCTTGTGGTTTTTCGTGTTCAAATAAAAACGGTTATGCAATTGCCAAAATACGTAATGTTATGATGGAAGCAAAATAAAGGTACAAAACACCACACCTGAAAGGCGCAAAATGTTTCCAGGACTGGGGACTCACATGAAAAGCATCTGTAAGTGCTGTAAACTAGGGTGTGGATGCGATATGGGCGGATAGTAAAGAAGTAATACTCCACTTACCAAATACCTGAAATGGTAAAAAAAACTGTTCCCTGATAAAAGTGTACGCCCTGAGTTTGAAAATCTTACCAGGGTTTGCAGCGTATTAGTCCGGTTAACGGTGAAGCCCTATCTACCAAGCATTGTGCAAACAATGTCCTTTCAGGAGAGAGCGCAATCGCCACAAGACGCGTTTCGAAGTCAACAGATTTGAGGCCAAAAACCACCTCCGAAGCAGCTCCTTACTGTTGCATCCTGAGCGGATAAATTGGTTAGCGTATCCAAGAGGCGGTTTGACGTGGTCCCCATTGAGCATCTGAAGGTCTATTTGGGTAGGACGCGGGAGGTCCACGCGACCACTCGAGGAACGATGAATGCCTTTTTAGCCGGTTTTCCACGGGAGAATGGGAAAGACATGTTTGATGAGAACAAGACTACCAATTTCTCGGTAACATCCCCTGGTCCATTCTCGCCGTGCACGACAGAGACGTTCTCCGAGGCTCCTCTGAACGACGTATGCACACCCTTTTCCTCATTCAAAGGAAGGTGCCAGTTAGTTGCCACTCCTCTGAAGCTTCTACATCTATTAGTAAGGTGCTACCCTTGGAGCCCCAAGATCTCAGGTCACCCGCTGAACGTTGTCATGTATTTGCAGGGTCACTTGGCAGGTCGTCGGCGTAGAACAGACGGTAGGTTCTAAACAGCGCCTTGGGAAACTCGAATGGAGACCGGTGTAGAGGAAGATTTGATTAAGTCCTCCTTCTATCGGAAATTTTAGCTGATTTGATAGTTGTAATCAGGTGTGGAATTCCTCATTCAATCCGATAAGAAGCTAATATGGGGAGCAGCGGAACTCATGAGGCTAGATTGAAAGTTCATTGGAACAAGAATAGTTTGGCGTTTGATATGAGATCAGCATCATTGCTATGGGTTAAGGTGTTTACGGTTACGAAAATCTTCGTTACCGAAGAACGGTTTGGGAGCAATGTGTTTCGCGCTGTGGTATCAAGTTGCTGGCAGTGAGTTGATTCACGATGCGTCCGATCACCTTTCACGGTATGTTTTTGATGCTTACAGACCTGTGCTGCCGGGCGAAAGGCCATCACTTTTATCAGATTGGCGCGAAAATCGCCTCGTTGCAATGGAATGGAATGTATCTTGGTCGGACGACTGATGAGACATCGCACAAGTTCACTTGGCCATTGTGAGTGACGTTTTGTTCAGGATAATTAAATGGACCCCATATGGTTCCAACGCAAGGAAAGGATTTGTCCTGTGCAACAGTTGAAGGATGTCCCCGTTATAGGCTGTTCGTAGCAAAATCTAATCAAGATTGGATACGGTGAGGTCACTGAAGATTATTAGAAGCCTTCACCGTGTTTTCCAAAGGCTTCAGGTACAAACATGAGGTAATTCGTGGGTTCCCCGAGTTCCTAAAGACTTCTTCGGCGGTGCCTCGTATTTTTTCCGAGAGGTCTAGAATCTTGGTCCAATTTCATATGCTTTTGACCACCATATTTTTAGAGCATGACATAGGCTTCCACAGCGTCGGGCTACAATTTCCTCAATCGTGCTGGAGGTACCGGTCTAGAAACGCTCGATCGCGATACCCCATATTCTGACCAATCAGGTCTTGGTTCCGTTTGGTCCAAAGCTGGCTCTTCGGTCGACGTGATATTCAGGTGGTCCCGCCTCCGGACACCTCCCATTCGAGGATGGCTATGTGATATGTCACGCCTCTGAATTCGCTTATCGGTCCGTCCCCAGAGCAGTAAGGATTTTAAATGTGGTGTGGATGCATCTGGTCCAGTGAAAGCCATGGCCCTGACGGTGCTATCTATTCGGGAGGTATATTAATGGTGTCCAATGTTCAGTGGAGGGTGGTTCCATTGTGGAGCCAAAATCTGCTGTCTAAATTTGTGGCAGCAAAGTGCATACCCAAGGACAGGAGAACTTTGTTCAGTCCATCCAAAAACGCCCGTGCCTTCTCTTCTTTGTAGATGAGAACGGTGTCGGCATATTCCAGATCGACATGGTTTTCGTCACAGTGTTTTGAAAAACTTCCAGCGTTCGTCTGATTATTTCCTTGATTACAGAATTAAATAGGAATGGAAAGGGCATCCCTGACGGACACCGCTATGTGTTCGAAAGCTTTTGGAGAGCTCTCCATATACATTCACACTTTTGGAACTCTGAGACTACAAAAGACTTATTGTGGTCACAAGCCCCTACGGCACTGCTTGATTGACAAGCTTTTCGGGGAGAACAGACCGCGCAACCGAGTGAGATGCGCCTTGACAATCCAGGAATACCAAAATTGTGGGTCTTTCTTACTTATGACGTCATTCCAGCACATGATGCAGTATGGAGATTTGGTCAGCGCAGACCCTACTAGCTCNGGTGGGAAAGCATGTCAAGAACAGACCGATCAACCGAGTCGAATGTGCCTTGGAAATCCAAAAATACTATAATTGTGAAACACTTATACGTATGACGTTATTCTAGCGCCTGACGGATTTGGTCAACGTAACCATTACCAGGTCTGAATCCCACTTGCTGCTCTGCAGTCAGCGTCTCACGAGCTACTGTCAAGTGACGAAGCACCAGTGACGCCAACGGTCACGCTATGGCCGGGGTCAAGCTGATCCCCCTGTGGTTACCACACTCACTACGAGCCCCTTTTTTAAAAGTGGGCACTATCACCGACTCTCCCCAGTTGTCTGAGACAAATACCTTTCTCCAAGTGCAAGCAAACAAACCATACAAACACTGACTGAGGACTTCAACCCCATTTTTGAATAGTGCGGATGGGGGGTCTTCCGGACCAGAAGTTCGGCGGCACATGAGAGAGAATATACAGTCACAAACATCCGAGGCCGTAGGAGCTTCCACGTTCACCGTCCACAGTTCTACGTCAACTAGGTAGTTGAGACAAGGGGCACTTGGTGGCTGCGACAGCTATCATTCGAAGGATTTGGCAGTCGTGGCGTTCTTTATTCAAGATGGTTGCTGCATTCTGATCCTTGATGGTTTCCGCGGTCTAATCGGACAGATCAAATGAAATACTTTTCGGACATTGCCGGATTTCTGGGACTTTCATTTCCTTAGCTTTGCGAGTCCACCAGACTTCATCGTCGACTCGCATACTCACTTTCACTTGGCGTCTTATGTTTCATCGGGCTTGCTGGCGCCGCCACAGGCAAAAACCCCAGTACTGTACAAAAAGTTGCCGAACTCGCCTTAGTATGAACCCTGCCAATATGGCACTACTTAAATCTCGAAGAAATATCCCAGCCGGTCCAGAACATATTCCGGTGCGAAGAGCTATTAGACGTCAAGTGAAAATGAGCTTGCGATCCGACCG
>NW_008751657.1:4916378-4971725 GCF_000715545.1 Opisthorchis viverrini | reverse complement strand
CAACCGATGTCAGTGGCGTTCTTGTTGTCAGTTTCTATCCAGATTGCCTGAGTGAATGTGTGGAGGTGTAGGCACCTCGGAATGATTGTGTTAAGCTAGCACTAAGTTCGTTCCCCATCCACCTTTATTCTTTTCTTTACAATAAGGCTTTCAAATAAGTCATGGTTGTACGGCATTGAAGCGTCGGTGTTGAACACTGATGTCATGCTGTCGATGATGATCATGATGAATGGATCACTTGGAAGAGACTCCAAAAGACGATTCTGGTAAACCAGTAACATCCGGATCTGCCAGTCTCAGTTGCCGAGCAATTTACCCGCACCTTACGCGGCCCTGGAAAACAAATGAATAAGCGACCGCGAACAAGTGCGTGCTCGGATTCTACAAATGTGTTCCAAAACGAACGGTAGTCAGTTATTGGTTCTCACCATCGGTAACTGATGAGAATGTGATCAATTTCAGTTCGTAGCCGGCACACTTTTGGTGGCTACCATGTGGCCAGACGAGTTCGGTTACTTCAGGAGTTAGTACTGCATAAAAACAGCCTGAAGTAAGCACACAGCTAGGGAATCGCTCACCGTCGTCCGTCCGTCCGTTCAAACCAGGTAGACCACCTAGTTGAGTCTCAGATGCGTCAAACCTGCCTACAGGGCATTCAGGGCTTCATAAAACTTCTATGGTTTCAGAGCTTCAATCAGTTGGGGCGTTAGCAGACACGACAAAAACATTGATCAACTTCCCGCTTGTGCGACACCTTCACACACGTTGCCAGACAAACCACACAACGAGTGTCCAGTCAAGCAAGGATCCTTTTCCGGTGAATTAGGACGATCCTACTGCAGCAGCTTCTGAATCGCCTGAGGTACACAGTCGGACACCGCCGCTACTGGATTTGACCTTCCATTACGATTGTCAGGTCGGTCGGGTTTCTGTTGTCCTCTGTCCTGTCCAGCATGGGACTTAGAGCAGTTGATTTGACGTGTCACATTTTTCCTTTTGGTTGGCAATCGCTTAGCTGTAAGACTATTCTGGTGGCTAGCTGCCATGCCACCCGAAGAAAGCGTGAGGGCTGGGATACTGCCAGGTAGCCCAAGCCTAGACAAGGGAAGTCGAGAGGTAGAGGTTGGTTCGAATCACGGACCTTCCGGTCAGTAACTTCGCGCTCTAACCACTTGAGCCATCTGACCCCAAACTTGAATATGACCAGCGCATGATATTCACGTGCTTTTGGGGGCACCCCCTGTCTCTCAAGCGTGTTGAGAAGAACTGACCGCTCTACAAAGCCGAACTCACTCTTGAGGTCAAGGAACACCGAGGTTATTAGGCGTCTATACCCATGCCGTTGCTCGAACACCTAAAGGAGTGTAGAGATGTGGCCCCCACAGCCACTCCGTAATCCTGTTTGTTGTTTCCGGAGCCCCATTTTTGTGCATCTTCGTAAGACGTAGAATACGCGACTTCAAGAGCCCATTTACGCTGGGGGCAAGCTAGTTCCTCTGTAATTGCTACACACTTCGAGCACCCCTTTTGAAGCACCATCGACTCACCCCCGTCATTTAGGACGGGTTCTTTTGCCCAGACAGTGGGAAACTGGTTAGGTGAGTGTCTTAATACAGCGGGTTGGGGTCCGTCAGGATTAGTAGCCCTGTCATGTGTGAGACAATAGGCATTCGCTTATTTCCAAAACCCTAGGATTCCAAGTTCAATGTCCAGAGCTGCGATGCGGGTCAGGAATCGGACTGGACAACTGCAGGCGGTCCGTTGAATTGACCATGTCTATTTGTGTTAGAGGTTGGCTCTCTAAGGGGTACCATGTGGCCCAACAGCTTCCGCTGTTTCGGAAGTTAATGTCGCACAGAAACAGTCTGCGGTTAGCACACAACTGTAGCTGTCTTTCTCCGTTGTCCGTGTATCTCAATTCGGTCCAAGGCGATCACTCAATAGAGCCTCAACGGCGCCACGTCTGCGGCAACTAGAACAATATCTCAGCCCACAACCGGGCACAAAAAGGTGCTCAAAGCTTAGTAAAAGCTTTGAGTGAAATTGGTCGGATGTAGGCAGATGCAGCTAGCAAGCGACGTTTATTGGCACGCTTACGGGATATTCTTATAGACTGCCGAACGGCCGCTTAGAATCATGCCGACCGAAGTAAAATGAACCGCAGCGGCTTCTGGGTCACCAGAGGAGCGCAACCAGATGCAAGAGGAAACGGATACAAAGAGGCATAGCACTTAAATGGATGTAGTCCATCGTACAAGCAAGAGCAGTCTGTTGCCCAGTTCGTTTCAGTGTGAACGTTAGAAGCTGCGGGTAAATGAAGCGCCATGGTTGTAGGGTGACTTCGAAGTATCTGTGGCTGTGAGGACCATAGATATTGCAGTTACCGATCGCTGACGGGTATTGAACTTGTCAGTTCTTAAGAACTGATCTACGGAGGTGTTGCTGAAAACGCAGTGAGAGGAGACGAGCGAATATGTGAATGAGGAAGAGGTTAAGTGTGAGCAGTAGCCTGTTTTCGCCCACCCACTCTGCTGTATGCAGCAACTAAGGCGACCACGCGAAGGCCGATGTAGTATGAGATTACTTGCAAGTGTGCCATTCATTGTTTTACATGGGCTGGTATGCTGCCAGGGTGCCCAGACCCAGACAGGAGAACGATAAGGTTCTTCAGCCGAAGCCTAACCACAAGACATTGATGTTTGGCGGGAAATGCCAGCCCGTTACTGTTTCAAAAACAGATTGCTTCACATGTTCCGACCCCAACCTGGAGGACCAGAAGACTTTTTCAGTCCGACATCTGCCCAATAACCTGAAATTAGGGGCTTCGTGGGTGTCACACACACGCTCAGTGTAGCTCAATGGGTAATAAAGGTACACAAATCGTCACATCGCGATCAGGTTTAATCTCTTCGTTACAGACATGTTTCAGTCGTCCGGGCTCGTTTTTGGAGGTAATTACACCTAGCTATTCGCAATGCTCTCTTGTTTTACACGAGCCAGTGAAATCGCTCTTATGCGACCCTCGCACTAAACCCCTGCAATACTATGAATGCTGAAGGCCACTGTTTTCTGGCGTATAGCAGAACGGAGCGCATGGAGGCGTTGCGTATGTACCCTTTCCAAAGAGCATACGTCACGGATCGTATTAGTTCGCATGTGTACAGACTCATCAACTCTTCACTAGCGCTAAAACAGCCCCGCTTGCATTTGAACTTGTTTACCCATTTTCAAGGTATTCTCATATCGCAGTTCTCATTCTGGCTTCTGGATTCATTTGACAGCCGGCCGGGCTAGTTCCAAAGAGCAGATAAATGTTACATTTACTGCGGCCTCATGAACGGGCACACTTTGCGCTCTAGCAGTGATACGAATCCCGTTACCATCACTTTCTCCAACGAGTCAAGCTGGAACGTGCTTCTCCTCTGGTATGACTATGAGGTTAGTGGTATTCGCTATGATTTTACACGGCCTGAAGTCCTCCAGACTTATTTCCCCCGTTCTGATCTCTAATCCTTCAACTGTTTGTGGTTTCCTTACTCCGAAATTACAACCGCCTTCAATAGTGGTAATACATCATTAGTGGAAAATGACGCTCAACTGCCATACAACCACGTAAGAAGAAGACTTTAGTATACGGTGAAAACGGCGGCGTGGGGACTTATTCTAAGAATAAATCCGGTGTCCCCAAAGAAAACGTCCTAGAGCCAGGAGTCCACACTTTCCAAAACAATTGAGATAAACACACCTAAGGATCAGGTTGTAGCAAAACACCACCAGCTGGATTGACACAACGTCCTTTGTGAACTTCACCCAATACAAGCCGAGCACAGAACTACAAGCACAGCTAGGCAGTCTGGCTAAAAATTGGTGAAAAGTCCGTCTCTGGGGTCGGCTGTTTGTCACGTCATGTCCTGTAGGGTTTCCAACAATTTGCATGAAAAATCACGTGAACTTCATTCAGGAAGGCGCGAAGTCCCATAGCGCTCATATTCACAGTAACTGCTTTCCTTTCCCGTTATGGCGTATCCTCCCCAAGCTTTTCTCCAGAAAGGTTTGAAGCGGAAAGAATGGTCTTGGTAGGAGTTCGCGGTGTATAGGTAGTACACGACCCATCCACCTTAACCTTCTGCTCGGGTGAACCCAACTCATTGCCTGGTACTCAATTAGGGAAATTTTTCTTAGTTCCTGCTCCAGCTAATTGAAGCCTATTGTATTATGGAAACAGTGGTGCTTAGATACCGGAAGACGTTTCAGGTCTTCAGATCGGAAGGACCAATTTTCACAGGCATAAGATAGGACTGCTCTCACGACCGCTTTGTAGACATGGTTTCTTGACCTCAGTGCTATTCGATCCTCTCGCCCAAAGTGACGGAAGTTGGAAACTATTGCGCGTGTAGTGTTTTATGCGTTGGCTTCCTGTCACGGTGCTGTCTGATTCTGTTGATTGATCAGTACTGTTAACTACACTTGCTCAACAGGTTATGCCCCAGAAGTTTGTAAACATAATCCGATCCCTATATTCACATACTTCTGGGTGAGTGACAGTGTATGGTGAGCTCTCCAAAAGCTTTCCTACGAAAGTGGTGTCAGACAAGTATGTTCACTCTCTCCTTTCCTGTTCAACTTCGTAATTGATTAAATAATGAGGCGAACACTGGATGGTCTCCAAAACCCCGGTGTTCAAATTGTTGCTGGCGAGAGCCTTGTCGATCTGGAGTACGCAGGTGACATCGCCCTCATATTTGAAGACCAAAGCGAGGCGCAAGCCCTATTGAATCGACTGATCGCCATCTTTTGGCATGCACCTCCACCTTCAAAGTGCAAAGTCATGCTTCAGAACGTGCCGTCTGTGATTCAAGGAGAACCACTGGAGATTGTGGAAAACTTTACATACCTCGGTAGTTGTATTAGCTCTGACGGAAGTGTGTCTGATGAAGTCAGTGCAAGAATCTCCAAGGCTCGATTCACGTTTGCTAATTTGCGTCACCTGTGGCATCAAAAATGCATCCCACTGGATCTTAAAGGTCATGTGTACCAGGCTACAGTAAGGGCTGTGTTATTGTATGGGTGCGAGACATGGCCTCTGCGGGTAGAAAATGTGAGGCGTCTTTAGGTTTTCGACCACCGATGCCTCAGAAGCGTGGCTGGTTTTGGATGGCGTCAGCGTGTTAGTAACGAGGTGATTAGAAAACGGGTATTTGGTTGTGCTGCAGGCACCTCAGTCCGAGAAAACATCCAGCATCATCGATTACGATGGCTCGGTCATGTGCTACGCATGCCGAAACACCGTCTACCGAGACGGGTGTTGTTCTCCGTGCCTCCTCCAGGATGGTGAAAACCGCGAGTTGGGCAGCGCATGACTTGGCAGAAAGGTGTGAAAGAGATCACGAAGAGTTTGGGTGTTGTTGGTGTTGTATGTCTCCCAGGATGGGGTCCCCGTGACCCCGTCTGTGCTTTGCTGGAGTCGTTGCAATAAATGGCGGCTAATCGATGTCAGTGGCGTTCTTGTCAGTTTCTTTCCAGAATTGCTGAGTGAGTGCCTGGAGGTGAAGGGACCTCGGAATGATTGTGGTAGGTTAGCACCAAGTCACTTACCCCTCCACTTTTACTCTTGCTCATAATAAGGCTTTCAAATAAGTTATGGCTGCACAGCAGCGAAGCATCAGTGTTGGTGACTGATGTCATGTTATCGATGATGATGGTGATAAGGATGATCAGGTGGAAAGGTTTATTTGATGTACCAGCTTCCTACATTTCCAGAATCCTCTAATTCCAGCGCGCGAAAAATGCATGAGCTGTCATCTAATAGCCCTTCTGGTCGCAGTGTGTTCATTGTTAGAATGTATGTGACATTGTTTCGTCGAGCGGCAGTGACCATTCTGAAATCCAGCGCTTATTCTGTGAAACTTCGAAAACACCACATGTCCAGTTCTCTCCCATACGAAGAGTCCCAGTTACGATTGACGTCTCTTGAAAATTTGGGTTTTAAAGCGTCGCGTAAATTTGTTTGATAAGGCTGTTTTACTCATGGACCAGAAGGGTTTTTTATGGTTAAACGAGAGGTTTGTTCTTTAGGTCCATTTAGAAGACTTGCAGATAATTTAGACTGGACGACAGCGTAATCTGAATAGATGTGAGCGGTCCAGAAAGCTCGACAGTCAAGAGGGAAGCTTCACCACTGGATTATAATAGCTATGCGTTCACTCTAGTCCCATGGTTATTCATCAGTAGACGGACGTCAGGTATCGCAATAGCCTGTCCTGGAGAACAAATGGCGATCAGTGCAAAACTGCAGAAGACTATCCCCATCATCATTATCTCCTGAGTCCATGCTGACCAGACCACTAACTCATGCCTCTGATAAACTGAGGCGTCCCACTTGTGCACTGAAGTGGTCGATGATCAGGACAACATATGAACTTGTGCTGGCTAGGAGAGTGGTGAGTTCCCGATACAAAACATCTTTCGCCGAATCAGAGCTGCAGTTGGTGCAAATGCAGAAACTGCAAATTCAGAACGGATATCATTGCTGTCAGTGCTGCTTACTATGGAAGCCGATAAAAATGGCTCACAGGGATCCAGTCGAGTATGGAAGCCTCAGCTCGAGAGCTGTGAGCTACACCAACACCGGCGCAACCGGCGATAGCGCCTTAATAACGACGGTGCCCTATGCTCCATATCGTACATGGATTTGGTATTTGACTTTGGAAACGTAGCAATTATCTATTAATAAGGTGTCGATGGTGCGCGCTGGAGCACCTTGTGGGCCGATTTGCTTCTGGCTTTGCACGTCAAATATCGCGATAAAGACAGGAGAGACAGGTCTGAGAAGCGGACGTGATCACTGACATTCTATTTTCACTTCTTTGAATACAAGCCTGTCATGTTTCCAGGTGGTGAATACGGTGTTAGTTCGGTACTTTTTAAACCTCTTTAAAGAAAACGGGGAAGATCGCAAGTTGTTCGATTTCATTTCTAAATCGCATGCAAATTTGGGATTTGAGGTTACAAATCACACGTCCCAAAATAATTAACTGGCGGTGTGCTGGAATAGACCACGATTGAATTTGTTGGTAATTGGTTGGGTGGTTGTTGATCTCTCCATCGAGCTTGTCAAATGGTTTGCAAACGTTTAGTCACCGTCCGGAGAGACATCATCAGTGCTCGGTTGCTTGGGTGGTTCCTCTCTTCGTGCTTGAGCGTACGTAGTTTTTAGAGTATCTTTAACAAGATGGCTGAGGAACAGCCAGCCACATTAGAACTTTAACATATTCTTTACCAGGCGAAAAATTGCAGTTAGCCGGCCTAGTAAGGAATGTGCGGCAACGTCTATTATGTTCTGTTTATGAACTGATTGGATCTGCTTTGAAATATCTCAACGAACTGCCTCGCTTGACAAGGTATCAGTAGGCTTCAACCGAGCTCGTCACATACATCGCATAGGAATACCGTTATTCAATTTCTTGCACCAACGCCCAACTAACCATAATGTATATACGAATGCCTAGCGTGATATGTGCAATTTCGACGAATACTGCATGGCCGTCTAGTTTTTATCAGGAATCCTTGGCGATGCGTCTACCACCTTTGTCGTTGAATTTGATCGTTCTCTCCCACTGTACAGAAGGCTGTTTTCCACGTACTTGGGGTGCCCTAACTGTCCAGTCTTGCACTATGTTGATTATTTTACATCCATTCTATCCCTTGGATACCGATGACGCTGTAACGCGCCTCTTGTGTTCCAGCGGTAGGGGCTTTTGTAGACAACTACCGAAAGCGACCCGTACGAGGGTCAAGCACTGAGCATGTTGTAGATCTTTTTACTTGTGTCTTAGGTCGTACTAGAATATGGTCAGGGGTATCGATTTCAGAAGTGTATCAGAAATTGTAAAGATCGAAAATCGAAAAACTTTACTGTGAAACACTTGTAAGTTGTTTCGTGGTCTCTACTGATGTATCAGTCAGACTAGTCTGTTACACCGAAATGGGTTAGACAAACGACTTTGAGGAGGTTGCACTGGAAACAACTTAACCGTTCCGTGATATGGATTCAAGTAAACCAGAATATAAATAGAGCTAGAAGTTCAATAGGATGTCAGTGAAAGGCTCAAATCGAGAAAACAAGGTTTCGGTCTACAAGAATATTGTTAGTAAAGTGGGTTTGTTCGTTTGGAGACACTCTTCCTAACAAGTTTGGAGGACAAAGAAATTAGTTGACCGACTTAAAACGGACGGTCGCAACAGACGCAAATGAACTTGAATCATGTGAAGAGCCTCACGAGCATATCTTGACCTCTGCCTTGACGAACTTTAGGTACCAACTGCCTCGGTTTAAGGGTTACATCCACTTCAGACAGGCTTGGAATATCGATTTGTGTAATAGCAGATGATGTGGTCTCCCACCTATGAGGAGAAAAACGAAAATAAAAAGGAATCAAATTAGCATTATTTTTTGAGCAAATCGTTCTTGCAGAGGATCGTTTATTCACCCAAGCTCTGTTGCAGTGTTCTACCTTACAACACTATGTCAGTACAGCTATCGACATTTTCAATTCGACGTTTTGCTGTCGGTGTGGTAATTTCTTCATCGGATCTCGAATGTCACTCAGGTTGTGAAACCCAGTCGGATGCCCAGAGCTCCAATTCTGGTGCGACCAATAATTCGCACCACTAATAAGGTCTGATGAGGACTAAATTCGAATACAGTTTTTTCTTTGATGTAGACTAACGACGAAAGTTACTTCATAAAGGAAAAAGGAGTGCTCAAGCACAAGTGGAAACAAACCGGTAACCAGCTTTCTTACTTGCAGACCAAAATACACTTTTCATGACGGAACCAACTGCACTTATTCGTTAACTTATTGTTTCTTCCGTTTATTAATCAATACCGGTCATCCCTTTTTCTCGGGAAGCTATTTCTAAGCATGCATGCTATAGTAAACCGGCTGTGCGTTCCATCACACTTGTTTTGTTCTGTTGGCTGGCCACTGACCACACCGCTGTATATTTGTGCACAGTAAGTCCACCGACATTATTGATGGTGATGATTGGTGGGTAGAATAACCTTGCTGCATGTTTTCCACGTGCTATTCAGGGTCGGTGCGTCCTGTATGCATCCATCAGGTCCGGGCGAACGTGTAGTTTGTTCAGTTTCCTCACGCATCCTTGGGTTGCGGTGGACGCTATTTCCTTTTGCCCAATGTCGCTCACGGTCTCTGGTCGAACAGATGATGCCGATGCAAATCCACGGGAATGGACAAATCTGTGTGTATTTATCCCCTCTGAGAGATATCTTTCTTCGCAGCAACCCAGCACTATTTCGGTATCGATCAAGCTCCCAGGTGGGTTGACATATGACGAAAGAATACCTAGGAAATCTGCCCGATGCGGTGACCTCATCACTCTACATCACTTTATAGTGCAGAATTTTTAGAACAGCTGTCGACCGATTTGCAGCACTATTTGTACTGTTTATACCTCGCATCAACCCGTCGAACTCCGTCCACTAGGGCATCGGCAGCTTACATGTAGCGCTGCGTTTCCCCTCGCATAAACCACTTGTGATTTACTTACTGTGCGCAGGCATCCAGTGGATCACCATTGTTGCTCTGTTGCAACCCCAACCTTTGTTCGCCCAGACATTCTTCCAAAGCTTTTGATCTATCCTGTTTCCCATAAGGGGCGTGAACCTTACTGATGTTGGGACCTAAATCGGATACACACATTCACGCCACCTAGTTTATATATGCTTGTACTTACCTACGAGTCGATATCCGGCTTACTATCTTTTACCATTTACGTTGTGTGTGACCAGTTCGTGAGGTGCCAAAACCAGTTTATCCACTGTCTAATATTATATATTTTAAAACTTCGCAATACAAACCCAGATGTGTGTGTTGTGTTAATCAGTCCTTCCACAAGGAAATTTCTAAACACTTGGAGAGAAGTCACCACGGAGAAACGATTCTGGTTTCTTCGAGAAGAAAATCGTTCAGCTGTAACACCCTTCTGCTGCCTAGCTGCCATGCCACCCGAAGGAAGCACGAGGGTTGGAGCACCGCCAGGTTGCCAAAGCCTAAACAGGAGAAGTCGAGATGCAGAGGTTGGGTTCGAACCACGTACCTTCCTGTCAGTAAATTCGCGCTCGTCTTCAAGATACGGTGTGAGACTCAGCATCAGTGGACGAGACTGAAAAACTGCACAAAAATTATTCGACATTCCAGAAATTATTTTTAAACATAACATGCAGTGTTTTTCTTGATACAATACTACTTGCGGCATTACTGAAAACTCTTTGATAGCCCAGTGTATTTAGTAACCCTCAAATCACGTACCTTCTGTCAGTAAATTCGCGCTCGTCTTCAAGATACGGTGTGAGACTCAGCATCAGTGGACGAGACTGAAAAACTGCACAAAAATTATTCGACATTCCAGAAATTATTTTTAAACATAACATGCAGTGTTTTTCTTGATACAATACTACTTGCGGCATTACTGAAAACTCTTTGATAGCCCAGTGTATTTAGTAACCCTCAAATGAGTTTGTCTCCTGGTGAAAATATGGTGCTGCTTCTGCTCAATATTTCCAATTTTAAACATAAGTTGCTTCAAAGCAAGCCGTTTGGGTCCCTGGATGGCGCGTACATCATCTGTTCGCCTCACTTACCCGATGAACCAGGCAGTTTAAAGTCCGTATATCCAAGGCAGTACCACTGGCTACATAACTGATTCATGTTTTTCCATATACTTTAGCATTTGTATGTTAAATCCGGGGGTCATCATCCAGGCGGAAGACAATTCATCAGTTAGGACCTTCGCACAAGGTTGCTGGTCCTTGCACAGAGAGCCTGCACATGACCAGTAGAAGAGGGTACTACAATTCGGACGAACTTCAGATATGCCGATCACCTGGCCTCATGAGCCTATTCTACAAAGTTCGACCGATTCTTTTGTCATGGACAAGCACCTTCTATGTTTGCTGATCCGGTGCTTCATTCAGATTGGGCGGATGCTTCGGATATGCCGGTGGTCCGAACGTCAGATGGGGGAAAATACTCCAACTGAGAGAAATTTAACTGTTTTCTAAGAAGGACCAAGTGCAGAGGACCAAAGGAAAAACTGTTCCTCACGTAACCAGGGATCTAAAAATCATTGTGGATACTTGTGGACCTTGGAGTGTTTTCTACTGATGTGGAGATGATGGACGCTGATAAATCATTCTACCATGCTTTAAGTTCCCGTTGTCCAACCGTCTCTTGCATATATTCCAGGTTCTTTGGTAGCCGATGTTGAGTACACATCTGCTGCAGCAAGAGCGAGATGATGGCAATTAGTAACCCACACGATCGCACCCGGTGACTTGTAAAGGATGCATTCTCCACCCGTTACCAAGATTTTTCCCACCGTGATCATTCTACGGAACAACACACTAGTTTTCAAACGACCCTTGTAAGGCCTGATCATTCGTTACTGCTTAATTACTCCCTTTCTCTGTGTTGTACTTCCGATTTGACGTAATAGATTCTGCCTTCCCAAGTTAAATTATAAGCCGCTTGGTGATTCTCAAGAGATCTCCGTGTGTATGCCTGTCGATACTATTGCTTCAAGGTTAAGAGGTCATCTGTACCTCGTGCGTAGCATCACATTTAATCCCGCGCAATATGTGAGCCGGCATTCTCCTACTGAACTCTGTCAGACACTTGCCATCCAAGCATCTGCGTCAGTCCTATTCTTCTGGCTGATCAATCGAAGATTAGGGTTGTCTCCAATCCCGATCAATAACTGACTCATCCCTCGTAAGTCCTCCTTCGGTTGCTTCAACGTTTTTAAGTAGGAGACTGAAGTTTTATGCCCGTCGTACTACTCACCTTCTACAACGACAATAATGCATTTCCATTTCTCCGACAGTCCTTTCCTTGGCTGACCTATGCAAGCGCCGTGTTCAAACAATGTTGCCTCCCGACTGTATCAGACAATTGGACTTGCCACAACTTCTCATCAATACTTTGCTTCGACCTCTTACAGTCCCTTGGGATCGATTGGCTACAAATCGGACCTGAGCTGTGTTCCCTTTCCGCTGGTCATCATTAAAAAACGGCTCGCCAAACTGTACATATTTCCCCGAGCTGTGTTTCTCTGGACATGTAGATCTAGCTAAACACAACAATTTCAGCAGAGATCCCACAAAAGATTTGTTTCCTTATGTCTCTAATGCCTAGGATTTGGTATTTGTACTCAAAGATTCAGGAGGATCAACAAATTACGGCCATTTATCCCCTGAAACCACGTGTCGTGTCTATTTTGGCTCTCTCTGTATTGTCTTACACGGGTCCGTGTACGTGCCCAATCAGTTAAAAACTATTCCGTGATTTGACCAACAACCGACATTTTTGTCATTCTAAATGTAAATTAAATGCTGTTTCATATATAAATTGCAACAAATAGTCTGTAACTCCATACTGGTGGCTTTCTGTAACGAAAAAGCTTCAGATTATCGTGCTTCAGCGAGCTTCATCATCGCCTGGGGGAAGTGGTACGACACGTTGTTCGGGAAGAGTAGCGGTTTATCTTCCCTGGTGGCACGTTTGTTTACGTGAGCATTTAAATGTGAAGTGGAGGTTTTCCAACTCTTATGCATGGAGCACAGGAAAAAACGTGCGTCAGAATTCAATGCATGAACTTTGGGAACTTGAGTGCTTTCAGAAGGGATCGACTGCGGTCTAATACATACGGATGTGTCAATACGCAAACAACTTGGCTTGTCTTTTTCATAAAGGAAACTACTCACAAGGTCGCTGAAAACCGGTTTCGTCCTTCTTGGGGCTCATCATCAATATCATAAACGAGAGATTCAGTTGAGTCTCTCGTGAAAACCAAATTGGTTTGCGAATGAGTGTATTTCTCGAAAACTTGGCTTGTCATAGCAGACAAGGGTTCCGGTTTTTTTAATAGCTCCATCCGTCCTCTATTCGAAAGAGCTCGGTGTTCCCACCGTTTAATTCGTCTCCATGGCTATCGTAGTAGGTTTTTAGTGACCGTGAAACCTCTGCGAAGCGTATAATGAGACCGTTCCAGCTAACAAACATGGTAGTCCGTTTGCCCAGTCATTCTGTGGTCTGTGCAAGTCGTAAGAACAGTGACCAACACATGTTAGGCGCCCCAAGCGACCTCTCTCGGACGCGATACTTGCACTAACAAACATGGCAGTCCGTTTGCCCAGTCATTCTGTGGTTTGTGCAAGTCGTAAGAACAGTGACCATCACACGTTAGGCGCCACAAGCGACCTCTCTCGGACGCGATACTTGCTTGCTTGTACCCAATGCCAACTCAGTCTTGACCGCTTTCCTTAGAGTTGAAGATTTTTACATCTGGCCCATATGTTCCTTGTTTCTCTATTTCTGACCACGGCTACATGTGAAACAGTTATCAATGTTGAATAATCGTACCATGCTCCGTCTCTATAAGACACCATTCTGGAGCTTCTCGACTGTTTTTATCTTCGACGTCATAACTGTAAGTTCGACCTCAAACTAAGTCAGAATCTAACAAGGGTATGGGTGGGTTGTGGGTAAAACATATAGGCAGGGCCAACATTCCAGAAAGATTACTAGGCTGTACAAGATTGTTTACTTTTTCCCTCAAATCTAGTAAAATAGTTTGGTCTTCCCTAGCTCCTGGAGAAGCCGTTTGCCCACATAAGTCATTCTGCTTTGGGCACATAGCTTCATGATATATTCCTTGTTTTGAAGCGCACGCTTTGCCTGACATTGGCTAACGACGTATACGCTCTGTTGTGCTTTGCTAGTGTGCAAAGTCTGGATCTCTTTGGCAAACAATAAGCAGTTCCGTAGAGAAGCTACCAGTCAAACCACCGACTGAGCAAACGATGGGCCGTGTGCAGCCCTCTTGCCCTGTTTTGACTGAGTGGAACTTGCTTGCTTCGCCTTACCTATCGAGCTGAATGAGGTCAAGGTCACAGGTGAAACTTATAAATTCATACGGTGGCTTTGCTCATGTTCGCATGTTACCAGGATGGTTGATAGTATGGTGGATTCATGTCACACAAAAGTGTCAAAACTGTCCCCTTAAAAGTCCAAGCATGGTGTATTTTGTGTAGGTGAATCAAGGACTGTCAAAGCTGTTTCGTTCTTGGCTGTGTTGCCTAGAGGGTGTGAGTGCCTTACCGCCCCCTCGAGGTGTCATTTTGGGGAGATCGGAGCATTTCGGTACGGGAACTTCTGAAAGTGAGTACTTGCAAACGGTGTTCTGGGTAGGGGAAGCTATCTGGGGGTCAGATTTGACACAAACGAATGCCGTTTATTAGCCGAACTAAATAAAACCAACTAAATCATGTATATTATGCACTCAATTGAGATCCGCTGTCGAGGGATTGACGTCAGAAGTGTGACTCTCTAGCCCGGACATCCAGTCAGTTCGTTGCAATCTCAATTGAGATCCGCTGTCGAGAGCTTGACGTCAGAAGTGTGACTCTCAAGCCCGGACATCCAGTCAGTTCGTTGCAATTGGGATGAACCGCTTATCCAGTACAGAACAACTACTTTGCAAGTAAATTGTTGTCTCAGCAGAAAACTTTCAAGCAACAGACCCATTTCCTACGGCCAAATCCGTCTTATTCAAAAGCGAGTTAGTTTTGCGATTTTCCCCTTTCTAATTAATCATCCTTAAATGACGTCCAAATGCTTGGTTTTTAGCGTCGTCAAGTTTATTGTAGAAAACGTGCCATTCCTGTGAGTATGCTAAGGAAGTTCTGTATCTGAGATGTGCGAAAGCGTCCATGCAGGCGACTTACCAGATGAAAATTGGTCGAATAGTGTGTCTGTGTTATCCTTCACCGTATGCTGTAATCCATTTAGATGTTCCATTGAAGCAGTGTCCAAACGACCGAACCCGATCTGTGACTGAGTGACATCTGTTGCCCATTCTGTGATACGTTGTATGGGCATTTATGTGATCTTACAGTTGGGTCTTGATCTTCACTGCACATTGTTGTTATCTTCATTTCTCAATCCTCTTTATGCTTCGTAGATACCCAAGTTCCAGAAGAGTCTTGTCCCCTCACCGAGTTCGACTACCAGAATTTCGGTCTTTCGAAATGTGAAATTTCTTGTGGGAACGGCGATCTTATAGTCGCGTGATCTAGTGACTGGCTGAGGCAAGCGCGTGACCGAATTCAATTATCCGGAAATAGACAGAGCAACAATATAATCTATAATCTCAGTGTTCCCACCAGGGATAACTATGCTGATCAAACCGTCGGATGATAGACGAAATTCTAATTCTTCCTGAAGGATACTACTCATACAGTTGCTGAAAACTTTCGACAGCAACTTAATGAGTAACGATCCAGTCTGGTTTTTGTCGGCAGACTCACCTAGAACCCAGCTGAATCTCTCGTTCATGATGTCGAGGAGTTTTCAGCAAACTGATGACTAGTTTATTATGCGTACACAACTTTATGAGTATTTTCCTTCAGGAATATATGCTGGGATCACTCGCATATGTACCAACTGAGACCTGAGGCAGCCTTTGTGTAGCACATTCACAGACTGCCTAATTGATGAACAATTTTTATTAATGATTGGTAGATCTAGTAGGAAACGTTTCATCAGCCAATCACCTCTATGATTTCTCAGTACTCCACCTGAACAGCCGTTCACAGTTTGCTATTCTTACTAATGGATTTAGGATTTTCTCATCTTGGACTGTAGTGCGAACAAGTCTCAATGGTCTTACTGAGTACGTTTATCCATGTCTTCAAAAGGTTCTGCATGCCTATCACCTTTCAGAAACGTGGCTTATTTGGTCGTGACTCTCCCAACGTTTTCCAGACTTCTAGCATCCAAATCCCCCAAGTGGTTTGGTCCCCGTAATGCATCATGTGGATTCATTCCTGGTTCTCTCCAGAGTACATGTTGAGGAAGGCAGCTGCCTCTCGACCAGCTTTGTATTGGCTCCGCGAAAGGCGCCCATCGAACTTGATCCTTATAACATAGGAAAGGGAAGGATGAAACCGAGAAATTAGTATGATCAACCCATTGCTCAAAGTAGTGAAAAGAGCAAGTTAAAACGGTATTATAGCAGATGCCACCAGACGGCTTTGTATGACAGAAACTGTGATGCTTATAATTGTTGTTTTCAAATTCGTTGAACACCAGATGCTCCCCTTATCGAATAAGCAACTTGGGGGATGTAACCATCATGTTCGCAAGATGTCTGAAAGGCTGATCTAGGTGGGCTGTGCTGAGCTGTTCCAAACTGACTTAGCCCTCCTCCCGTACTTGAGGCTTGGAACTTCTTTCATAGTAGGCTTTGTCGTTTTATTGACTTATGTATGCATGCTATTGGCAGACGTTCACCCGATGAGCCCCAAGAGGAGTGAAACCGATAGTGGATTGTCGAGGAGTTTTCACTAAACGTATGAGTGGGCGGCTTACAGAATAGTTTCAGGCACAACAACTCTTTCGAGGATTGCTAGGCTCATGAAAGTTCCGTAAGACTGTACATTTATGATGAACTGACAGGGTGGTCTATGTGCCTCAACTTGTCCCCTTTTTCCAGTTACACATGGACTAATCGTGTGCTTACTTAAGTCAAAGAATCCACCTGGTCGTTAGTATTTTTACGCTGCTCTTGGACAAGTTTAATTTTGCAACCAAAACTGTGGCTTACTCAATGAAGTAGAATTCCATCTACGACCACGAACAATTTCTTTCTCTATCGAAACTAATTTGTAGCAATCATCTGATCCATGTTTAATCCAAAAATACCATTTTAGGTCTTCCTCATAAAGGGAACTACTCACAAGGTTGCTGAAAACTCTGTGACAGCCCACGACCGGTTTCGCCCTTTTTGAGACTCGTCAGGTAGGCGCAGTCCCAAAGTTTCCGTCAGCCGCCGAAGAGTTTTCAGAAACCTTGTGAGTAGTTCCCTTTATGAAAACATACTGCGATATCTCGAATATCGCAACTGAAACATGAGGAGGCCTTTGTGCAGCACATTCAATTGAAGAACACCATAAACGAGAGATTCACTTGAGTCTTCCGTGAAAAACGTAGTATGTCCTTAAGACCCCATTAGACAGTAATTTTGGTCCAAGGAACTCGCCTTCGGCGGTTTATTTATTTCTTTATTCAATCTCCAACGATGTCCATCGTATGCGGATGTTCGGAAACGATGAACAGTTATCGACCCTCCCCAGAGAAGTTCGCCATGCAATATGTCTCTGATACACAAGATGTCCGATCGTTGAACTGGCAGCCACTGATTAACCTAATCAACTCCTTCGTCTCCCAAATAGGTACGACATCACAGTTTCGGTCTTACCTTATTGGTGAAGGACTCAAAGTAGAGAAGTATCCACTGGATAGAGATATCTATCATCCCAAGTGTTCATCAAACGCAACCGTACCATCTTTTTTTGACCACGCATCACGTTGCAAATCGGTCTGAGATTTGCTGGTGGCCTCGGAGACCATATCTCCTGCTCCCATTACCCTTCAACCTGCTCAACTGGGTTTGTGCTTATCAGTGATCCCGTCAGCTTTCAAATTAAAGGATGTCAGTGTCGGTCGATATACTCTCGCCGGCGGTTTATTTGCAAGACAATTATACGGTATTTGGAATAAACCTGGATTGAGTTTCGCCTTACTTCTCTGGTTCACGTTAGGACCACACTACAGCTTAATCGCTGGTGCAGTAAAATCATTTGTGAGTATTAGCTGTATCTCCCCACCATATTTTAATTTTCCTCTTTTCTGAAAGGAATGTGTTTTTTCACCTAGTAACTCACAAGCTACCGGCGGTTAGTACCTCACATGTTATTGTCTGTTCCACACCACTATGGGGACTTTACATTTGTAGATTGACGAATGCGGCTGAGTGCATGAAATCATAATGGTGTCGGATTCTTCTGAAACCGGGATATACCCTATCTGGTTATTTAGTTTACGTATGCCTTCTACGGATTGCATTTTACTAGGGGTGCTTCGAGAACCCTGTCTGTTGTCTCAGATTGAGTGAGTGCTTTGCTACTACAAATAACTTTCACTAGTTATAATTCTCAAAACGACAACGTGAACGGTTTCTCTGATTAGTTAATATTTCGTACAGTCCAGAAAGCGATAAACATAATGAACAATAAGCAAGTCAGTCTTGGCCTTGGTCTTCCTTTTTGTATGGTTTATCCACATTTATCATTCGTCACCGTGTCACAGATTAGCTTCCATACACTTTCAGATTCGTAGATTGCGAGTTATACCCCACTTGGGATCCCGTCAGGAATAGACAAACAAATAAAATGCGAATTTTCAGGGATAAGAACGCAAACTAGTCGTTTGCCCATTTTCAAAAAAAGGGGCGCGTAGTGAGTGTGGTAACCACAGGGGGATCAGCCTGACCCCGGTTGTAACGAGACTGTTGGCGTCAATTGTGCTTCGTCGCCTTACGGTGGCTCGTGAGATACTGACCCGAGAGCAGCAAGCGGGATTCCGGCCTGGTAGGGGTTGTGTTGACCAAATCTTCACACTGCGTCAAGTGCTAGAACAACGCCATACGTATAAGCGACCCACGATTCTAGTATTCCTGGATTTCCGAGGCGCATTCGACTCGGTTGATCGGTCTGTTCTTCTTGAGACGCTTGCCCACCAAGGAATGCCCCGGAAGTTTGTAAACATAATACGTTCTTTGTATTCTCAGACTTCCGGACGTGTGAGAGTGTACGGAGAGCTCTCCAAAAGCTTCCGCACACAAAGCGGTGTCCGTCAGGGATGCCCACTCTCTCCATTCCTTTTTAACTTTGTGATCGATGAAATAATGAGACGAACGCTGGAGGGTCTCCAAAACCCTGGTGTTCAAATAGCCAGTGAAGAAAACCTTGTCGATCTGGAATATGCAGACGACATCGTTCTCATGTTCGAAGAGGAGGAGAAGGCGCAAGTATTCTTGGATGAACTGACCAAAGTCATCCCGTCCTTTGGTATGCACTTTGCACCCACAAAGTGTAAGGTCATGCTTGTGGACGTACAGTCACTGAACACGCCACTTACAATCCAGGGAGAAGTACTGGAAGTTGTGGAGTGTTTTACGCATCTTGGTAGTTGTATTAGTTCTGACTGTAGTGTGACGGATGAGGTGAATGCACGAATCTGCAAGGCTCGGGCCGCGTTTTCTAACTTGAGACACCTATGGCGTCAGAATGGTTTATCCCTGAATCTGAAGGGGCGTGTGTATCAAGCTACAGTACGGGCTGTTTTGTTGTATGGCTGTGAGATTTGGCCTATTCGAGCAGCGGACCTGAGACGTCTTCAGGTGTTCGACAATCGTTGTCTGAGATCCATAGCTCGTGTGGGTTGGTGTCAGCGAATCCGTAACGAGGCGGTTAGAAAGCGTGTTTTCGGTTGTGTAACGGGTACTTCCATTGAAGAATGTGTCCAGCACCAGAAGCTGTGTTGGTTGGGACATGTTTTACGCATGCCGAATCATCGTTTACCGAAAAGAGTACTATTTTCTATACCCAATTCGGAGTGGCGTAAACAGAGAGGTGGCCAACCCTTGACTTGTCAGAGGAGTATGAAGGAGATCAAGAAACGCTTGGGTTCTACTCGCCTTCCAGGATGGGGACCGCGTGATCCTCACTGTGCCTGGTTGGAGACACTACAAGATATGGCTGCCAACCGATGTCAGTGGCGTTCTTGTTGTCAGTTTCTATCCAGATTGCCTGAGTGAATGTGTGGAGGTGTAGGCACCTCGGAATGATTGTGTTAAGCTAGCACTAAGTTCGTTCCCCATCCACCTTTATTCTTTTCTTTACAATAAGGCTTTCAAATAAGTCATGGTTGTACGGCATTGAAGCGTCGGTGTTGAACACTGATGTCATGCTGTCGATGATGGTGATGATGATTGCTGAAATCGGTCAATAAAGCCGCTCCACACGCGACAGAATTCCACCATCTTGATCTGCGAGGTAGCATACCATAACATGGTTTAATTTAGTGCTGCTGGTGACCGACAGTTTTCACTGATTGGCGTTTACCTCGCTAGGTTTGGTGATGGGGCCAAGTAACTTACCCTGTCCCTCTTCCAGTAATGAATAGTGAATGCTACCTCAGCCTACTCTCAGTGGCCCTATCACCTACAGTTCAATTGAGTGAGTGAAATGCTAGATCAGACTTGAGTCTGCTTCACTCCGTATTGAAGAAATACAGAAAGAAATAAAGCTTGTCTCTTGATGCTTCCATTTTTGTGCCATGTATCATCCGTACGGTGTGCGCCTATTTTACTTCAATATTCACAACTATCTGACGGGCTTGCACATATCAGGTGACCCGATATTAACACTGTTTGAATCCGGTCCCCTGAATCGATCGGCCGGTAACATCATTCTCTCAAACTTACTTTAGTATTCCGTGAGCGACCTTGTATTAACAGCACGCTGTTCCTATACATGTGAACCATGAATCCACAAAATTTCACCTCCCACATGTCTGTGCTGGAAGTGGCCAAGCAACTACGAGTGCGCAGAATGAACCTCTTACGCACTCCCTCTCCAAGCCTCGTCGCCCCTGGCATACAGTGTGGAGCCGCTCTTGTCACGGAACTAGACGCCTATCAGCGTCGTATTCATGAGCTAATTCATTTTATCGACGGCATTGCACAGCACTGGTGGGATCGCCTATACCAATACAAGTTCAATCTTGTTAAGCGCCCCAGTAAAAGTGCCGAAGAGATTTGCTTTTATCGCAACCGATTATGGGCGCACATGCAACATTTTACACTCCGATCTGTCGTGCTAGCTGCGTCTGCTGTGGCCACTCTTGAACAACGATCCGCTGCAGATAAACTTTTGCCACCTATTAACGTCTATCTCAGTCCGACATCATACAAGCTAAGGGACGACAGTGCACTTTTAGAAGCAGCCAGTAATTTGGCTCGTCGCCTTGGCAATGTTGAATATCTGAAGCAGCGCCTACTTTTATCCGTCCTAACTTGGATAACTTCCGACGGCCGTGACTTTGGATTGAGGGCACAACGGGTTGCACACCTTGTTCGATACACAGAGCCATGTTTGATTGAGAAATTCTCGGGTATACAGGCGGTATTAAAACAATACTATCGACCAAATCAATCGACAGCAAATCTAAAAATCGATGAAAAGGCTGAAGTCACCACAGCCACCAGACTAAGCACGACGAACGCACGCATAATGGAGGCAGTGAATTGTGTCTTTCTACAAGCTCATCAGTATATTACCGTCCCTCCGACAGTAACGCCCGGTACCTGGGAGTATTTACTTCCGGCTTATTCACCTGTCGGTTCTCCTTCGAACTGACATGTACACTGATCGATAAATCTTTCGATCTTTACAATTCGACTGCCCTTTTGTTGTTAAAAGTTGGTCGTTAACTCTTAAGCTGATTTGGACCGTCAGACCAAAGCTTGGAAAACACATGACACGGTTTACAATGCTCACTCAACCGACGCTACCGGTTTCGCCCCTCCTGGGGCTCTTCAACGTTTTGGATATTGTTTCAAATGAGGCGGCTTTGTGCAATACGTTCGCTTGAAGTTCACCATGAATAAGAGATTTAGTTGGGTCTTCCGTTAAACTTCAAATAAGTATATAACTTGACTTGCGGTAGGCTATTCATAAGTCCCTATTCAAATGAACTGGCACGGTTGTAAGGCAGTGAAACATCAGTGTTCCCATCTAGTAATGCTGTCACTGATGATGCCTCAAAACGTTTGGTGAAGTCCGTGGAGGCAACAAATAGATGAAGTTCTTTGAAACTTCTTTTGAAACCAAATTAAACCCGTCATCGTCATAATAACAGTGACATTGGTAGCTCCAATACCCTTGAGAGTGCGGAGGGCAAATGTGAGTTTCCTTAGCTGGTAAATCACTTCCACAACTTTGTAGGGACATCGCCCACCATATTGAAAACCCATCGTCGTCATCAGCACCAATATAATTGTCATCATTTCCTTCACTTGCTGTACCTAATGATTCACTGCTGTACTTAAGGACCGTAAACCAAGCCAGATAGCGTTGAATTCATTAGATTGGTTGATTAATGTCTGTGAACCTTAGGCTATTGTTGAAAATGAAGTATCTGCTCAACAATCACAATTCAGATCCAGTTCTACTGAAGTCCAATCATTAGTGAGCACTTTAGAAACCGGTTGTCTGGTCCTCTAATTTTTAAGTCTTCTTGGACGCCCAAAATGGTAGGGAGAAAATACCGTTGGTTCAGTAGGTAGGTGAACGTCAAGGGCAACCTGGCAACTCTCGTATAGCTGGACCAAAAACACCACACTGCCTACTCGTTTAGGAGTCGGTCATCACTTATCGTGATCCTGTGTCATACCCCGAGTGATGTTAGCTCCAACTGCATTCTTCAGAACAGGGGTTGACCGTCATCGTATTCAGGACCATAAAATTCAATTGACCCATTTTCGAACTCGTTTCATTCGGTGTTCCATATTGTCAGGGATTTGGATCTATTTGTACTCAACAATACGCGTAAGCAGCTTTATAAACTCTTGAAAATCTTTTTAAAAATCCTACGAAAGATATTTTATAAGCATAAGATTTGAAGAGTTATGTGAATTGAAGTTTAACCCCGAGTGTGAATGTAGGCTAACCGTGGCGCTCATATGAGCTTGTTCGCTTGGCAAATTCCCTAAATTTTTTGATGAATCTGTAAGGTGCCTTGCTTACCACAATTCACCATAAACTTCTCATATGTTGCGTAAAATTCTGATACAACCACTTTTTTCGACTTTCAAGGCAACGATTTGCAATTCAGATCAGAGGTAAATAAACCAGTGAGCTGAGCCCATACAAATGACTTTGTGTAATATTTTTTCACCTTGGAGGTCACTACTCATCACTTTTTTTCAATTTCAGCATCTGTCAGCCCATTATGTTACCAATAGACTCATACTTCTTAGACACGACAAAGAACAAGGAATGTTGCGACTTTTTGAGCGCTTCGACGTTTGGTTATCTAGAACTCTTCTGCTTGTCTAGGCCCGAATGTCTCCCACTGCGACATACACAACTCTGAGCTGGGTGCACAGAGAGATCATTGTTAAACTTTTACTTTCACAACATATCATCCCTTGACCACCACAGGCATCAAGACTGGCGATGGATTAGACTAGGTAGTTAATGGACAACAAAAAAGACTAATACAGAATAATAATAATAATAATGATAATAATAATAATAGCAACAATAATATGGCTGTGGCAGACTTTTGGTGCCTAGGCACCATGTCACCCGAAGGAAGTGCGGAGGCTGAGATGCCGCCAGCCTACCAAAGTTTTGGCAAGAGCAGTAAAGATGTTGAAGTAGGGTTCGAACCACGGACCTTCTGGTCAGTAAGTTCGCACGCTATGTTCTGATTATACTACTGGAGGTATAGGCACCTCTGAATGATTGTGGTAAGCTAGCACAGTCCCTTCCCCGTCCACCTTTACTCTTTTCTTTACAATAAGGTTGTACAGCAGTGAAGCATTGGTGTTGAACACTGATGTCATGCTGTCGATGATGATGATGATGATGATCGAGCTGAGCGTTGTGGAGATCGACCTATTTCTTCTAACCGCGGTAATCTGACGCGGTACTTATTTATAGTTGGTAATTTGGCAAGCAGACCAATCTGGCCATCTAATCTGTTCACAGACCACGCGACGTATACCGTTCCACCCAGCACGTGACCCTTTCTTTTCGTGCCTAACTGCAGCACATTTGGTTTAAGTGGCAGCCTAGCCTAGCTGCCATGCCTTCCGAAGGAATCACGAAGGCTGAGGTACTGTCAGGTTCCCCAAACCTAGACAGAAGCAGTCGAGATATCGGGGTTAGCTTCGAAAGTTCGCACTTTAAGCGCCGAGCTATCTCCAGCTCGTGTGTAGTGCTGTGTGGCGCAATTAGCATACACTAAGCTTTGACGGCAAGCAGAATCATGCAGACCTATTGTCCGTTTTTCTTCTGAAATCTCCTCTTTTGTGTACGGTGAATTGCATTATCAACTGTTTCACTGTTTCGCTCTGACAGTCTGATGGCTCGCACAGATCTCTTCCGTACTGTTTCCTCTACATATCATCATCATCATGATGGAAAGAGGAAGAAATGGAACAGATGCGACCCCATGGAAATTCGGTTCATTCGTTTTCACAAAATAATTGCTGACTGTACCACTATTTTGAGAAACCTTGACCGCTTTTGATCCTGACTGCTCACTTTCAAGTGAATTCATAGTCAAAATGGTATCTAGCGCGATAATTTCCTTACTTTGAACCACCGTGGTTTTAGGCAGTACAGTTCATAGCATAGAGTTACCGCAGGCGCGTGTCCAACTCACATTTTATCGTCGTACGATCTGGTTGCAGTACATACAGTACATACAAGGGCTTCATCGTTCTGACGCTCGCACTGACTGAATTCGAGGTCACTTACCTGGGTGATGTGCTCTGTTTCTGACAATGATTGCAGATAGTGCCGGCATTCACTGAAGTGATTATGCCGCAATACGCAGTGCTTGCATAGAGATGTTTGCTGAGACACCCGAAGAGTCTTGAATCCGGCTGACTTGAAATCTACATACAGTTTGTTTGCAGTTTTTTTCGACAGCTTCAGTTGCTGGGGTGTTACAGTTGTGTGGTACTGTTGGCTTACGTGGTTGGAGCGCGAATTTACTGACCGCAAGGTCTGTGGTTCGAACCCGACCTCTGCCTCTCGACTTCTCCTGTCTAGGCTTGGGCAACCTGGCAGTATCCCACCTCTCGTGCAACCTTCGGGTGGCATGACAGTTAGGCACCGGAAGGGTGCTACGGCTGAAAGGTACCGTTGTGTGCAGTACTGTATTCGAACGCTTCTTACCTTAACAACTAAAATATTCCGAAACAACTCTTATCGGCAGTTTTCTCCTGTACAGTGTCCTGTTAGTTCCCGCAGTTCAACAGCGTATAATTTCATGGACTCTTCACACGGATACCGGATTGAAATTGCTGTGCCAAAAAGGAGAAGCTTGGACACACGTGACAAAAATTCAACAAATTTTCATTGTTTCATAGGTATGGGTTGACTAATTCACTTATTAACGTATAAGTTACAGGAGCGTATATTCTTAATAGGGTGTCCACATTGTGTCAATCCTCATCACCTTAGACTCAAAGTAATGTTCTTACGGACCAAATGACGCGAAGTGTTGCTTCAGCTGACCGGATATTTTGCTGACCTTAGTTCGTCGAGCACGTGCAAGTGTCCCAAAGCAGAACGAATACATATGTGCCAGGGCAAGCACGGCGGTTACAAGGGCCGCTTGATATACGTGTGCATAAAAGTCTATTCCAAAGGGAATAGTTAGTCCGGTCCAGCTGCGCGCAGGGTGGGCACGGCCTAGTCTTAGCAAAACCAGGTTCGCCCGTTAACACAGCAACAGAGGTATGTAAAAGTTCACGTGTGTGATGGAAAACTATTTGAAATGCACTCTAGTGATTTCCGCTTCGTACATGTAAAGTTCTGTCGATATTCCACTATCCTAAGAAGAAGAAGACTTTGTATAGACGTAGCACACTACTGATAAGGTTGCTGAAAATTCTTCAACAACCCACTACCTATATATTTGTAATGTACTACTCATAAGATTGCTGAAAATCCATCGACAACCCACGACCGGTTTCGCCCTTCTTGGGGCTCTTCAGGTAGGCGCATTCCCAGAGTTTCCGTCAACCTCACGTTCTAATTGGACCCAAATTTCACGAAATTTGACAGATACACTCATTTGCATGCCAATTTAGTTTTCACGGAAGAATATCATAAACAAACGATTTAGCTGGGATGCAATTGAGTCTCCAGTGAAAACCGAATCGGTATGCAAAGGGGTATATTCGATGAAGGAGATTTGTAAACTACAACAAAAACAGAGGAAAAAGAGAACAGCTTGAACCGCTGGACGTCTTGCGTAAAGTTAGGCTAGTTCATGGCGAAGAACGTGGGTGAGAATGCAGTACTGCCATATGTTATTTGGCAGTGCATTGAGCCACAGGCGTGTGTGCACTGTCGTACCACGAAAAGTGTAAAATGACCTCATGTATAAGGGAAAAACAGTGACCTGAAAGTCCTAGCAGGTAACACAAACGTAATTTTACCTATCATGCGTGATCCGTCATACAGTACCAAAGCCATATAGACACCATGAGTACGTTAAGTTAAACCCCATTACATTTGAATTTAAAAAAAACTGAAATCTACGGATCGGAACAAATGGATGATATCGCAAGTGCGAGCTTGGTAACTAGTGATCTATACTATATTATTCCTCCGAAACGTCCTTCCAAAACTGACAGACCCTCTACGGTGGTCATTCTTTGATTCCGTCAAATAAGTATTGTCTCGCATAAAGTAGCTCCGAATTCCACATGGTTGATTCTCTAAGATTGATCCCGAAAGCTAATTTCAAATTGTCACAAGTTTCATTCGTAGAACACAGCTGGACTTTGAAGCAGTCCTTCTATGGTGGCTGTTTCTAAATAGTCCCGTCATTGTTAGCCGTAGAATGGTCTTAGAGCCTGGTTTAGCTGTCAACGAACCTTCGCCTTCTTTCGACTAGTCGACGAATCAATGAACTTTGACATCGTAGCGCCATTTTACTCGATGTTCTGGAAACTAGTCTTCTTATTCAAAAACTAATGAGGAGGTCAGTAGCAGTAAATTAAAGTATATTGGATTTTTGTGGGAAGGTGTGTTAGTGTGTTAGTGGTTCACTGCGTTTTTCCCACTGACGCCTGGCGTGGTCTTCCTAAAATAAACATACGGTATCTTCGTTTTACTGTGAAATCTGGTAGTTTGGGGATATTTCATAACTATAATGTTACGTTAGCTTCAGACTCATGTCCCGGAATTTGTCTACTCATTCTACTCCACAGGTCATTCCTTCCTTTACTTGTAGTTGCAGTGAGTGACACATCAGTAGAACGAACGGTTCGACGCCATTCTCTGTGGATCTTCGAGCATTTACCAAAACGTGCAATCGGTCGACACAACACAAAGTCTTCGATTGAACGGCATGTTGTCGAGATAGATTCTGATGGGGTTTTCAGGAATGTTAGAAAGCAAAACCAATGCTTTGGATGCTTCTTCAGCGATACCGATCGAAACCTGACAAACGAGAGGTTTGGCACAGAATTTGTTGGTTCGCACCACCAGACTATTTTGGAACTAGCCCCCACTGGACAAGCCGTCTTCCCCGTGTATCCAATTCATTTATATTAACTGTATGCCATATGTTTGTTATTGTGCTTCTGATGTGTGATTGTGGAATACTTTACATCCACGGTGTCTGCTTTCAGGGACATAATTGTTATCAAAATCACGAACAAGTATGAATACAGATGTTTCAGAAACAGAGTAGCGACACGAATCGGAACATGCAATCTCATTGCAGCCTAATCTATCTGTCTATGGAGCTGGTGACCAAGCTTAAAAGTATATGGCACGGATTCAACTAAAAAATTTTGAACATTTCCTTCGAGATTAGTGAATGAACGCAAAAAACTGGGTTCATGCGCTAAATTATTCAGATGGTACGGCAGTGACTGTCGAGCAAACCTTAAGATGACCACAACGTATCCAAAAAGGCATGAAATGCAAGTCAGACTCACAGGAACACTTACTGACAAAAGAAGATTCGGTAGAAACCACACCTTAGTGTCGAATCCTCAAGAGTGAAGTGAATTGTCAAACTCAAAGAAGTCCATCTAACGTTTTTTCCCTTCGCCTTAACGCAACGAGCGCATTTCGAGGCTCCTGCAATTTTTACGATCAGAAAGATAATGAACTATTCAAACCAACTGGACAGGGCCAGCAACTACATTCATCCATCTGATCATCGGTACTAAACACTTAACACTCCCAGGTTACACTTTCACCAGTAAATCGTTCAGATCACCACTACGCAACTGATACATACTCAGGAAAATGAGTGCCCCACGGATCTTCATGGTCCCTCTGTCCCTGTAGTCCATTACTTGTTACTATTCGTTGTTAAGGTGGATCTTGGCAATCAAGATTTTGCATTTTATCAGACGTCTAGTCGGACCGTTGTGCTCTGTGAAAACTATCTGCCCAAACGATGGTTAGTTTGACTTTCAAGTTCATGATCATCTAGATTATTCTGTGCGGCGTTTACTTGTATGTCGAAAGGCCAGTTGGTTTATCAAGATTCATTGCCACATGTACCCATTCTGGCTTTGGTTGGATGCCTTGTACAGCCGAACACATGTGCATGGCATAGGACTGAACATTTCAGAAGTCTATAAGTTGCCTGTACACGGCATGCTAGGCTTCTGACTCAGTAGTATGAGTAACGTTTGAGACATGATAAATTGGTTTCCTGTAGGCTCATCTGATAAATTCATAAGTTGAGCTGACGGGGATTTCCATATTACCGGATCAGTGTATGAGAATTTTATGATCGGCAACAGGCGAGCCTACGTTTCACTTTAGTTCGTTTTTGGTTAGATCCTAACCGGAACAAAATAGAGTCTGATAACAGGATGACTACTTGATTTGGAAAGGTCGATCGAAACATTTACAAAAGCCATTTCTGGTGTGACAAACTCAGCCTACCTTCGATACGGAGGCACGGTAAAGCACGAGACTACATGATGTTTCGAAATCCCGCGGAAAGTGAGACTAATCTTGGCGTTCGGATTCGCAGTCAGTTGTCTTTGCACAATTTTTGACGAGCGGAGCAGACCTTCAAACAGTCTTTCAAGTAGAGGTCAAGTGAGTGTTCACTCAGGCGCTGGAATGACCGTCTGATGGTATATTTTATCTTCATGTTGTGCAGGGGCCTTGTCAGGCCAATCGATATGCACCCATAAGTTATTAACAGAAGGGCGGCCCATATCTTGAATGCCACTTCTGACCCGCTTGCACGCCATTTCTCTTCAGACTCACTGAAAACGGCCACTCCCCGCCACGCTAGGAAGGCGATGGAGATCAAATGCTCGAAGAAAGCATTTAAGTCAAGGTATATTCATGTGCGCTTCTTTCCTACCATTGTACGGTTGAAGTGTACTCAGTAAACAATTCCTGGAGAGGTGAGTAGAATTCGTGCTTGTACTGTGATTTTGGGGATACTTAACTCCAAGACAAAGGCCTAGTCGTCAACGAAAACAATTTTTAGAGCGATTGTTGTTGTATGCTACGGACTTTTTGTCACTGACCGACATCGTTTTTAAATCGCGAGGTTGTTCGTTTTCAGATGAATTCGAGTGAAAATAAAAGTTTTGATAATGTGCTTTCAAAGTGAAATCAGAGGAAACGAAAAGGTATAAGTAGTGTCAACAAATCCAATTTAGGCCACTCAGGCAGTTCATTTCGAAGCCAAATCCTTGTCGGCAGGCGAAAGTCTCCCATCGTCGGCCGAAGCCAAATCCTGTATTTGTACGAGAAGACAAACTTAAACGAACTAGAAAACATTTCTTTTGAAAATAATACATTTTCAGTGCACGCGGATGCTGGATCCTGTACAGCGTCTGGGAGAAGTTTGCCTCTGCAGAAGGTGCTACCAACTTATTTTTTCTACGAGATTTCTCACAAAGCATATTAAAATTCTAGAGGAATATACGCAAACTCCTCGGCAGACAACGCCAAACAACATGGACTATGCCGGAAACGTTGAATTTGAAGGCTTTGTGATCTACAAAAGTTTCAGTGAGACAATTTGGAAAGTTGACAGATCCTCTACGCTGGTTCTCAGACCACAAAGATAGATTTCCCACCCTGTTAACCGATTAGGGGAGTTTATATCGAAAAAACAAGATTTGAAAAACCGGGTTTTGGACCCCATGCAAGCCACGTCGTTACAAACCTCTGCTTTAGACGTCATACTCAGTTGGTCGTTTGGAAAGGTATGCCAGAACCAAAATTATACGGTCATCTTCCTCTTCGGATAATGTGACTGATGGGTGCCACCGTTAGTGTCCAGTTGGTATTCCTAATGTCTTCAACGTAAAAGCATCTGCTACAGTACCAAGAAGTTCCATGGACGCTATAAACAAGTCCAAAAATGCTGCTTGGTTTCAGGGTGACGAGGGTCTACCACGTCCAGATATATACATATCGAAAATAAATATTCTAAATTCTACAGACCTGACTGAAATTGGTTTCCATGAACTAGTAGCGTTAGGTTACTACAAGCAGCTGATACATTACAAGGAGGTGACACATCTGCATGAATTATTACTGGAGATCATGACTGATTGTGTGAAGATCATCCGAACGACTTTGGAAGGGATGGTGGTTGGTTGATTCAGGCGTACGCTCTTGTGTCAGAATAATAATGGAGGGCGTTCTAAATACGTGCGTCATTGGGATTATGCAATCACCAACACTGTCATTCCAGTGAAGTTTCCCTGCCACAAGTTTTAGAAACAAGTTCCCATCAGTGTCTTAATAATACTCCATCCAAACTGAGTGGCCGCGTGATATGGAGGATAAAAAGCATTAACTGGTACTTTCTCAGTGAAATTAGATGCTTCAGTGGTGCTTCTATGAGGTTAGTCGACATACCAGTTGAATAAATTTCGTCTGCTTGTTGATAGCGTAATTCCTACTTGGCCATACGCCAACTTGGCCTCACAGGACTGACCAGCGATCTGTTTATGCTCACTCAGGATGTTGTCATCTTGAGTGACTATAAGGTGCACGATTTTTTTCAAAAATGTCGAAATCTCTGGTAATATAACCTAAATCATACATAAAATCATAAATGGTTCGTGTGTAACTGCGGTCACTCCAATATTACTTGATATAGTTCGTGAAATTCCGATATGGCTCCGTCAGTTTTTCTACCCCCGCCCAACTTAGGACACCCAAATTCAAGGACATATTGAAGAGTACTTCTGCCGAATCTACGATCGACATCATTTCGGTACGATGATGGAAACGTGTGCATTCGACGTACACAATTCCTCGTGAGACTGACTGTAGTCTTTCCGTTGTTGGTTATTGAACTTTGATGAGCTATGCCTCAGATGCGAGCAAAATATTACTTCATTTGAGCCTACTTTTATGATATTGCCATCGTGATTACCAATGGCAGATAGCTAAACTATATATGTCCAGAAGCAGTAGTAAGCACCAGGTGCGAAATGTCCGGATGGGTTTTCAGGCTATCGACAGGAGGAGACAATGATGCCGTTTAGTCAGAATTTCCAAAACCTGATTTTCCGTTACTGGCCTAACCTCATCAACAGTTATATCGAACAAACCCACAGCCTCATTGCCATCGTAACCGCTGTACCCATAGGTCAACCAGAGCCAGATAGAACGGCCTCATCTTGGATGATTGCCTTCAGTGTCATTGACCCTAACTGAGGCTATACCTACAACACCTTCGTTTTGCACCGATCCCACTACTTATGTCCTGTCCGCCTAAACAGCACAGTGAATGAGATTGGTGATCATTGCTAGGGTTTCCCAAGCCGATACGAAATTGTCGTGCCATCCAGAAGGCAGAATTCCAACTAACCTTGCCACAGTGGACTTGACACAGTAGCTAGCCTTGTTTATGGAGTCGTAGGGATATGAAGGAACTCTACGCTTCACTGCGCGCAGTGAAAGTGCTTACCACCGTGTAAGGTATTCGGATGTCTCTAATACATAGTTTCAGTGCTGCTTTGGGGCTGCGCTCACTAGTGTCTTTTGAAAAAGAGATTTAGGTCTTTTGGACCGACCTTAGACATTGGGAACTTCGTTGGCTATCTTCGAAACAATTAGTATCATGGCATCGTAAACGCTGAGAAACATTCATAACCATATTTGGTAAGCGCACTCGGCGTTTGATGAAGTATCGTTTTCCATCCCTACATTTTCTCTAGCCACACAATTTTTACTGAGGACCATTAGATTCATTACCTGCGGTTATTGTGGACTGGGCGTACGATGGAATCACCTATCCAAGTAGTCTTTTGTGTTTGGAAGACAAAAGTCACAAATCCAAAAATACGACTTCACTTGCATTCCTCTGCCTGTTACGCTGCTCTTCATTGTGTCCAGAACCGAACTACCTCACAACCCGAAACTGGCTAGGCCATTGATTGTGTTAGGCCGACTGCGTACATCGACCGTTGGTACCAAGCCAAATGCCACCTGGTGAATCATCGTTACTAAAGCTGCAGACGTGCACTACTGCAGAAGACTAGCGAGTCACTGTTGAACTGCTAAGTCCCGGGAAATTGCATACCCTGATTGGCCCTATTGTTACTGAAAACTCACTGAAAACTTGGAGAGCTATCCGAATAGAAGGGTGCTTTGCAAATCCCCTAGTTAAATTCTGGTTCTGTTACCCGATGCGTACAGTAGGTGGTTGGTCTAATTCCACCCCAATTCGGTGAATTCTCTAAGGATGTGCTTTTATCCGAAATGTTGAGAATCAAACCAACCCTCATGAGGTTTTGAGGCATTTAAATTGCTCTCTAAGGGTCTACTTTGTAATGTGAGCATACAACAAATGAGAGTGAAAATTTATAGTCAGGATGTAACCTGGTGTTACTCAAGTTTCTTTGACAGAATGAGGTGCTGTCAGTTCATTGTATCCTCAGAATTGTCGACAAGGAGCGAATCAAGTTTAAAGCCATTCCCAGAGCCTAAGTGACAAAGATTTTCATAGGCGACTGCTTTGACATGGATATAGCCACATGTTTAGAATATTTTCATGATATTAAATACATTGAACGTAGTACGGATAAAATTGGCCATATAATTCGAAGATCCACTAGAAGAATGTGATTGAAAAACGTATCGTGAATCAGTCCTGTATCGACTGATGCATTCTGTTATTTGAGCAAGTTTTAGTTCATCTTATTGGTTTCAGTCGGCCTTTTTTCCTGTATCATTACTCGTTATTTCAGTCTCCCATTTAAGATCATATCGAACACGACACCAAAGCAATAAGGTTTAAGGCAAATCGCACGCGCCTTCAACGTGAAGAAACCTGCCCAGCGATCCTGGCTATCCCTACAGTCTTACTGCACCTGATAGACGATTTTCCGGTCTCGAAAATTGACTTCCAGAGGTGTTCAACTCTCCTACAGTTTTTTATGATCAGGTTTTTCCTGAAGCGTGAGACATACACTCCCGCTAGATATTTCCAAACGCAATAGTCCCTCTCTCATTTAATCACCTTCGGGAGATACCGAAATGTTTTCTGTACAGAGGATTTTGCTAGGCGAAAATGCATTTGTTAACAACTGTTTCGCACGCGTTTTTATTATTATTAGTGTATTGGTTATATCAGGATACTTCAGACAATTTTGAAACACTCGATGGGGTATTTCAATTAGTATGGAATAATGAAACTGGGCATCCACCAATTCTGTATAACTTTGAAGAGGGAACACGGTTAACTGATGTACTAACCATCAGCTCCTATAGCTTCAAGTACAACGTCAGGGAATTTTTGTGCAGCCTACCTAAACTCAGTGTCACAAAACGAGATAATTCGTCACGAATATATGTTCGAATATGGTGACAAGCACGAAAGTATTTGTCGGGATCTCAACGGATACTGAGTTATTTTGTACTCCCCTCTCCTGTGTGACATCAATCTAGGTTCCAACAATTGGTGCTGTGCATATTTACGGGGCTAAACTGTGGCAAAGGCAGTCGACAAGTGTCCTCTAATGTATAGGAACAATTAACCAGGCATGTATATTTTGTCAGCGTTGGGCCCGACACCAGTATGAAGAACCACTAAACGGCATTTCCATCGTAAGGCTTCTTCTTAATAAGTAAATAAGTGGTTCGGGAATAATTGGTTCTCGGAAAATGCCTCCTCAAAGAGATATTTTCTGTCTCTCTTTACAATGGTCGTCTTTCTGCCTCCACCCTCCCCTCGGGGGTGGTGTTTTCGTAAACGGGTGATGCATACAAAACACTCAGACAAGATTCCTATACTGTTCAACGTCGATAGATTCGGTTTTTCCGTATGTTGTACATGAAGAATTTGGTGGCTGTTGATCTGTTTACCGAGCTTGGTAATTGATTTGCAGACGTTTCGTCGCCATTCGAGGAGACATCTTCAGTGCGCTGGTGTGCTTTAGTGTGCCAACAGCGCACTGAAGATATCTCCTCGAATGGCGACGAAACGTCTGCAAATCAACTGCCGAGCTCGACGAAGAGATCGACAGCCACCTGATCAAATACCAACGATAGCACGCGAGCTTCCAATTTTCCGACACGTTGCCAACATGAAGAATTAGCCTTCCGATCATTGGCAAGTGAACAAGGTAACCCGAAGAAACTTTCAGTTAAAGCTTCCCTATGGTTTTAAGGCAAAGGTTACTCCTCAAAGTTATGGTAATTCTGTTAAACTGTTTTTTTCCCAATCGATTCCACCGTTTTATCTTTATGTTTCGCTTTTCTTATGATTGATTCGATGGACTAATCCAATTCGTAATGCAGAACCCGCTGCTTAGTTGAGGTAAGAGCTCACAAGAAGATCACTTTAATTATGTAGGAGGCTTCCTAAAACTTTCGGATCTTAGCTCTATAAGGTGGAATTCGTTTGGAGGGATCTCCATATATGGGGTTGTTCTGAAATGACTTTGTTCCCTTCCGGTATGGGTACGCATCTTATTTCATCCACTCAATCAAATTGCCAGAGTTTATCTACGGTGTAAATTTCCAAAACGTTGGTTGGTGCGAGGACAGGTGATAATTTAGCGCGATAGATACGGCAAATGATGGGAAGAGGATTGCCGCTTTCATTGCACATCTTAGGTTGAAAACTTATTCCTCATTAATATGCTTGGAGTGAGCTTACCCAACGGAAGTGGATACTTCAGTGAGTCAGGAAAGAACTGACAGCTTATCAGATGCTAAGTAGAATGCGTGAAAAAGCTAGATCAGCTTTCATAATGGCACAGAAAATTCAAGGCAGTAAAATAAAACTGTCACTTTCACCAAGTAGGTGATTCACTCTGTCGATCGGTGAACTGTTGTCTTGCTGTTGGGAATATTTTAAAGGTTGTTTGTACGACTGAAACATGGCCTAAGGCTAGTATGCATGAGAACATTCAGACATGCGTATCAGCTTCTTCAAGCTCCACATGACTGTGGTTTTGAACCAACTACATCGATCGATATATCAATATTCCTCACTTGTAAAAAGTTCAGGTGCACGAACAGGAGTGCGTTATCGGCCCAAAACCCTGCATACTTAGGGCTACTCAAATCATCAACCAACTACTTGAAACAAAAGCATATTACCGCGTGGTAATTGTTTACGGAAAAACTACCTAGCATACACTGAAAAATGGCACAAATACGACATGTATTTACTGCCTTGAAAACCGTTTCCAGACAATGTGCACCGAATCCGAACAATAATAATAACCACACACTATTTCGACCTCTGGACATCTCACGTGCTCCAACTCCAAATATGCTAGGTTCCGGTACACAGTGTGGCAGTGCGCTTGCCACGGAAATCGACTCCTACCGGCGTCGAATTCAAACACTTCTTCATTTCTTTGACTGTATCGCTCAACACTGGTGGGATCACTTGTATCCATACAAGCGGAATTTGATTAAACGTCCTAGTAAAAGTGCGGACGAAGTACGTTCTTATCGAAGCCGTCTTCTGGCTCGCTTGAATAAATTTACCATGCGAACAGTTGTACCTGCAGCTTCTGCCATTGCCACAATGGAAGCACATGCTAGCGTCAAGGTACTCCCATCCAATTTGCTTAGCCCGTTAGCTGCAGACTTCGCACATGGAGAAATTCCATCCATTGTGGACAATAGTGACGTGCTACTCCAAAAAGCATGTCACCTTGCTCGTCGAATCAGTGATATTGAAAAGCTGAAACAGCGGCTAATACTCTCTGCCCTTACCTGGATCACAAGTGACGGGCGTGATCTAACAGTGCGAGCTCAGAGAATCGCGCTCCTTGCACGCCATGCTGAGCCATGTTTGATTGAACACTTTTCCGGAGTACGTGCACTTCTAACTCATTACTACCGTCCAAGGGTTCTCGTGCAAAAAATCAGTGACAAAGCGAGCTCCTCAAAGTTCACCTCTTCCTCTCGAGTAGAGCCTATTACAGCTGCCAGACTAACCTCGACGAATGAAGAGATTGTTCGTGCGATTGAGGCTGTATTCCCCAAAGGTCACCACCATCTAACATTCACATCAACTATAAATCCAGAGACATTTGGAGACGAACTTCGTTCGTCAGTAGACCGTAGCGTGTTATCAGATCCGATAGAAAACGGAATCCCTACCGCTGATGCAATAATTGCATTCCCCAACCTAGCCCTAACAAATGATGATGTGGAACTGAACCCAGCTGCAGTCAAACTACCGATTCTGCCTAGTATTGTATTAAATCCATTGTCTATCGATACTAGCCAGCTCGACTGGCTAAGCTATCAAATAAACCAGCGTGAATTTAATCTTCATGTCTTGAATACGGAAGAACCGGAAGGTGACCCTTACCGTCCGACAGACTCCCCAGTTTTTCCTAGAATTAAGGACCTGGAAAGTTATTCGCCTGATCAGTCCGAATACAATGAACCAAAACTTCAACGGGGTGACTTTGAAGAGCCTATTTGGGGGAACAGAACTCCGATCACAACACCCTATTCTAAAGAACCATTGTGGTCTCCCAGTTCAAGAGAATCAGAAATCAGCGAAATTGATGAATCGAGACCAAGCTCTACGTTGCTTCTCCACGAGAGGGTGAAACAGATGGACGATCGGACCTCTGCCTACGAGTTTACCATTGGGAAGTTATCTGAAGAGAGTAATAAAACAGGTTTTCTTGCCGCACCTTCCGCTCCGTATGGTGAAAACGCAACTGGATCTGAACGTGAAAGTCTCACACTAAAAAGTGAATTTAGCGCCGGTTCAGTCCATGGGACAGAGACACGATCTATCGTTGTAACCAGTCCCTGTGGTGAAGGAGAGGAGTCACAGATCAAACCCACGCACTCCATGGAACATAAACATCAGAATAGAGAAGATGGAAAGAGTTGGAACAGATCTGTTGTGAATGCTAAGAGTGCCTCAATCGTGAACACAAGACGGGGCAAGACATCTAAGGCATCTGGTAACATGGCGAAGAGGAGCACAATGGAGGGTAAAAAGACTGTTAAACAGCTGTGTAACCGAACTGCCCGTCTGTCCAGCTTACGGGATTTACAAGCCTCGTGATGAGAACGACTTTGTTACGGACGCAACTAGGAATGAAACGAATGCTTGTTTCCATTCTCGGTGTTCTACTTCTTAATTTGAATGCGGCAAACAGATTAGTTTATTTCTATAACTGCTATTTATTGAAAAGAGGTAGTGTAGGCTTGACGGCAGAACTTCGTTTATTCAGCAGTGGTGAGATAGTCTACTGGTTAAGATGCAAAGTTACTGAACGGAATTTCCGTGGTTCGAACCCAACCTCAGTCTCTTTACTGCTTCTGTCTAGGCTTGGGTCACCTGGTATTAGCTCAGCCCCGTGCTTCATTCGGGCGGCATGATAGTTTTGCAGTGAAGGAATGTTACAGCTGAACTATCATCCTCTTTGGTTTTATGTTTCCAATTTGAGAGTTTTGGACCACAAAAAAATTTGGTTCAGGTATATAACATGGAAGCAAACATCTGAAGAGGCTACGATACTGGTGTCATTACTCAATAGCTGTTTGTTGTGAATCACAAAGGCAGAGGAGGTAGACCCGTCCATTACAAAAGAAAGGAGTGGACTGGTTTCCGATCGTTCGCGTCAGTCGTCTCACTAAAAGCCTAAGTGGAGAGGTGTTCCGTTTGTAGGGTGGGGAAAACACTGTTTAAAACTCAGCTATTCAGAAATAAACGGCACTTTGGTGCTATTTTCTTACTGGCCTATCGTGTGGTGTCCACAATTCCGAGTAGGTTACTTTGATATCAGTCGTATCAGGTTATTAACGGACAAATTCATGGGTTTTAGTCTGGTCCGTTCGTGGCATATGATTCTACGGTCTGCCCGCACTTCTAACACATACTGCAAATTTGTTGATCAACTCACTTTGTCCGGTAGCCTGTTCCATGAAGAGCTAAGTCCACTGTCCCTTTTAAGCTTCATTATATTTATTGGTATTATTATACCCAAAATTAAATAACCCCGTCTTGTTCACTGGCCAGAGCGCTAAATTATGCTGTCTATCAAAGCACCAGACCTCAAAGTAGACTTTTTGTCAAACTAACAATAAGATTCTGCTGACGCGGAATTGTTATAGGACGAAGTTTCTCATATAACAGGGCAATAATGATGATGACTGATCATTCATTAAAGCCTTCTGAAGTGAATAAGCTATTCAGTGTTATTCGTGTAGTTTGCATTCGTAAATGAAAACTAACCGGTTTAGATAGTTTACTTTCAATCGCGAAAATGATTGTCAAACCACTCGACAGTTATCTCTCTTCAATTACCAGGAGAATAGTTTATAACCTTAACTAACACGGAGTAATCCCCGACTATTCAGAAAAAGCTTATACATCAGTATATATATATATATATATATATGTATATATAGTACCCCAACACTCAGCAATAAACAGTATTTTATGCATATCCTCAGACACGAAACTTGGTATCCTTGCGAACGAAATTTACGTGGTAAGCCTACAATTTCTTAGTGTCTGTAAGAAAGAATCACTGTAACGGTCAGCGTCATCATGAATAGCATGACATCATTATTCAACACTGGTACTTCGCTACGGTACAAGCATGATTTATTTGAAAGCCTTGTTGTGAAGAAAAGAATAAAGGTGGACGGGGGAAGGGACTGCTGGTTTACTACAACTACTCCGAGGCACCTCGAAGATGCCTCCAGACACTCATTCAGGCAATCCGGACAGAAAGTGACCACAAAACACCACTGATTTTGATTAGCAGCCATATCTCGCAGCATCTCCAACCAGCCGCAGTGGAGATCACGAGGTCCCCATCCTGGTAGACCAGTAGCACCGATAGCACCCAAACTTAAGTGATGAATTAGACGAGCTAAGTACACACATAGTACCCTTCTGGCCTACAGTTTCGAAGAAAAATTGTTTCAGTTTTAGAATTCATCCTTTACAGACAAGGAACATTTTGAATTCCAAAAGCTGAGGCGATCCTAAGCAGCCGCGCCGTAACCGAATACTTACAATCTTTGACCTTTGAGGGGACTTTCAACTTTCAACATGAGTTGCTTCAGTATATCTTTTGGTATAAAACAATACAGCATCCCTTGAGGGGACTTTCAACTTTCAACATGAGTTGCTTCAGTATATCTTTTGGTATAAAACAATACAGCATGGTTTCCGAAATTGTCGGTCCGTACATCGGGCAGAATCTACGGTTTCTGGCGCATTATCAAAGGTGACAGTTTATTTTGAATGAGATGGCATATCCATCAATGTCGGGCTTAAGGAGTTCCGTAATTTTGCCCCTTAGAAGAAATTTCCGCGTATGAGACCATGGCGGTTGGCCTGATTATGTTGCGGAAGCCTGCAAAGCAAATAAAGCCTAGTATTTTCGCATAAATGGACGGAAAATTTGGGATACTCGTTGATACGAGTTGGATCAACAGCATTATACGATAGCACACGAAATCATAAAGGACGTCATGTGTATTGAAGTTCGCTGATCTTGACAACTATTCTATTGGCCCAAGTGGAATTTCGCACTCATTCAGTGCTCTTCATCAAAAAATATGTTTTCTAGACTTTTTGCGTACCAGGGAAGAAATGCTTATATATACTATGACAGCTTCTTTGGAGGGTGGGTTCAAGAGTTGAATATTTCGAGTCCAGCGGAAGCATGGAAAAACCGATGAGTTTCACGCGTCATAGACCCTACTCATAAAATCTTCTCTGTGCAGGGCGTTGGGAGCCATAGGCCAGCAAAGATAGGGTGGTGCTGAACTCGGTGGATAGGGTTTCGAAACCAGACAATTTGCGTTACACACAGTTCCTCCAGTTCTGAACTTCGTTTTGCAGCAGATGGTCATGTTGTATATCCACTAGGAATATCAGCTGGACACTAACACCAACGCCTATCGTTCATGTCATCCGTAGAGGAAGGTACCAAAATACCTGTACAGGCAAACCATGCAACCCTATATTTGGCTTGTAACGGGGTGGTGTGTATCTGACTCATAAATCAGCTGCGTAAACCTTGTTGTTCCCAGGTAAAGTGGCCTCCTCGGTTGTCAGGATAGTATATATCTCTGTGGTCCGAAAACACGCACAGAAAATTGATGAACTTTCCAACTTGTTCGGCTGGTGTTATCAGATTTCGTTCAGATTAGCAAACCTTCACATTCTGCGTTCCAACATAATCCTTCAGTAGTATTTCTGGGTGTAATACCCCTGAAGAGTTTTTCTTTATATTCCCTTCACTAATATAGTTTGATTCGTGGAACGCTTCAAATGCACACGAATTTGTTGGTAGGACTGCATGAACTATGTCACCTATATTATCAATGCATCGATATTTCACCAGCAGTGCCCATACCTACTTTTTGGCTACCGGTGACATATAATCAGTAAATGTATTGAACCAACACTGTTCCTCGGTCTTCTCGGTTTCTCGCTATATGCATCAGTGCCACGTAAAGCCAGTTTATCTTGAGTCATCGACGATGCCTTCGCCCCAAGTTGCGCTGTGAGGTTTTGCGACGTCCACGATAGTGCCGACTGCCTAGACAATTTCCAGAAGACGTTCACCATAGTCCTGATGCTTCTACCACGTTCGCATTCACACCCACCGTGCCAGTGTGTCAGAGAATTATAATGCTTTTTTATTTCGTTTGTGTGATTGGTTTCCACCACATCGTCATCCACTCCATCTCGCTCAATTCGCACAGTATACCTGCTCCTCCCACAGGTAGGAAATGTGAAGCCCAGAGAATGCACCTCAGTGGACTTAGATACACCATGAAATGTTTTTAGCGAGATCTAATCCACGCCGACATCACGCTGGTCCAATAAAGCACAAACCAAGAGCAATGATCCGTGAGGAAATTATTAGTGCAAAACTCACCGGATCTTTTTTTCTGATCACAGATTTAAACTTCGTTGAGCCTCGTCCTACAGATCACGCTTGGAAGACTGTATTTCCGCAGTTAGAAACCTAGGGCGATTTCAACGATATATGGTGGTAACATGATGGTGCGTCTTCTTTGTACGCACAAAGCGTTCGGGATATTTTGAAGACAAAATTCTTTAACAAATGGATTGGTCAGGGAAGTCATGTTGGGTAGCGACAGCGACCGTTCAAACTTTAGATAAGTTCCAGTAAGTTCACCTTATGTAGGTGGTCCACTGGGACAGGTCATCTAAGCTGGAAAGATTGAAGACAAACGTTGTCGATAAATGTTGTCGGATAACACAATGAACACTGGAAAATATTGCAGCCAACTGTTTAATAGGTTTTGTCACTAACTTTATAACGGGGTCATTTTGATCACTTTCTAGATGAGCAGGTTTATGCTGATTCTCTGTTTTCCTTAATATATTTATTTTACTCCCAGAAAGATTACTTCACTGTCACTTCAAATTTGATATGGTTGTAATAAATCATCCGTGGGAATGTGCAACTTTTACTTTAGTTATAGTAAGCCGGTCAATTAGTTAATTGTGGATTTCGGTAGAAGTGGAGGGCGCACAAGAGTGTATTCGACACCAAAATGAGATTACTTGATTGAGTGGCTAAACAAACAGCCGTGTGGAAAAAACAAAGTTTTAGTCCCAGTTTGGAATAAGGCTGGCCATGACAGCAGCAATAAATGGGTAGAATGATTCTACGGCAATGTGGAAAGGATAAATGAGTGAATGATTCTACGGCAATGTGGAAAGGGTTGGATGCAAGAGGTGGATTGTGGAAGAGGTAAATGATCGTTGTTTGGACTGCATCAGGATCTAATAGCTTGATGGAAGGGGACCCTAACCAGGACATGAAAAAAGTAATGCACTAGCGAAGATCATTTCGATATGGGTTGACCAACAGAGATCCACTAAGCAGTGGACAGATGTCAGGAACTGAGGGGATATGATATCACAGCATTTACCAGACTCCAAACTGTAACTCTGGCATGACCTGCGTTCAGTATCAACAATAGACTGATTTCTGCCTTATCTTATTGTGTGTACATAGCGTTAGTAGCATTAACGCTTATTTACAGTTTAGGCTGGTATGAACGAATTAGTCATATGAATCCCATCTGCATCTGCTGTTCATTATATTGCAAACACTGAATAGTCCACACGAGGGCTGTATCATATTTCATTTACACTGACATTCAAGTTACAATTACTCAGTAGTTCAAAATTTCATGTTTCATTTTTTGGTCATGTCCTTCCAAGACCTTGATGTTATCCTAAATGACAACTTCTTTGGATCGTCCTGAGTTCAAACTGTTCCTACCAAAGTCTGGTTACCTCCTTATGCTTTGAGACTGAGAACGCCAACCGTTTCTTTAGATCTTGCGATTCCTTTATTGCTTGTGTTCTTCCCCGTTGGGTTTACAATTTCAATGTCTCATTCTCCGGTCCTTTGGAGCAGAACTGTTGCATCATGGTAAGGCCACTGAGACCAGTGAAATCGCCCGCAGTCGCTCAACCTGTTGTACAGTAAGCAGATGTCTTGATTACTCTAATAGCTCCATTCACGACACTTTGTTGACGGTCAGCAAACACCTTTTTACCAAACTCCACCGATCATCATCTCAGCTTCCTGTATAAGTGGCTGTCACCCCCATAGTCTCTCTGTATTCAGTCGACGAAACCGCTGCAGCGGGAATCACTGTACCTTGGCACGTTGGTTTCAACTAAATAGCCGAGTGACCGAGAGACTTCAGTCGTCGCAGTATTAACCTTCGTGTAAAAGTAGGGTTTATAAGCAGCCGAAAAAAAGTGACTTGACCGCTGCTACTCTAGACCACAGTAAACTTAATTTGGACGATGAATTTCCCCGTCTATGTTCTGTGCAAAGCTAGATTACAACATGGAAATTTCTTATTTAGGGGCCGTAAAGAAAGCACTTCAAACTCAAGCCTACCATCAATCTATCCTGATCTTATGGGAGGCGACCTTTAGCGGACAGAACATTGTTTACCGATCGTCTACCGCCCTAGCTTCAGCTGGTGTTCAGGTATATCCTCTGAGGTTAGTTTGATTGTGGGAGTCTAACAGGTTTACAAGTCTTATGTTCGTACGATCAATATAAATTTCCAGTTGGGTCTCCCCGTTTATTCTTCCTATCAAGTGAAAGCACGTCTTAGTTGCAGATACCGCGGAATTTTTTTCCGATATGCCTGACGTCACCCTCCACCGGGGCTTGTCTGGAAAAACCAAATAGGTGTTTTGGCCTTCTAGATTTGCAATTCCTTGCGTTATTGGACGGGAATGGTGGCCCTCCGTCAACCGAATCCTCATGGATTCCTTTTTGACCCGGTTCTGGATCTGATGGTGCTACAAAGGTTGCGCAGATCCTGATGTGATTGGACGGGAATGGTGGCCCTCGGTCAACCGAATCCTCATCGCTTCCTTTTTGACCCGGTTCTGGATCTAATGGTGCTACAAAGGTTGCGCAGATCCTGAAGACATTCTTCACGTTTTTCTTGGTTCACCAATTCGCACTACGACTATTCCCTTGTAATTTGGCAAACGGCTGGTCTAATTTCGGTTAATTCTCAGTTGGCTATTTCCACTGAAGGCCCAATCATCATTCAAAGTTTGCAAATAACATTAGAAGATTTCGGAGATCGAAATGATATGTTGAAGTGTAGTGGTGAGTTATACTACAATACAGTCAATAAATTGTTCTGGAACTGTAATGAACAAGTTTGTTTGATTCATACTATCTACAGGCGCTTGCACCTTCAAGGACTCTTCTGCTAGTGTCATAGAGAAAACTGGGATAGAGAGATGGTGTCAAAGTTGACGAGCCCATAAAAATGAAAGCAAGCCTTTGAATAGGGGCTTGAGTGTCGGGCCAAAGCAGAGCAGCGTTAAAAAAACGGACCCAATCATTCACCTGTCTCCGGTTTTATTTTTCTGTAAACCACTGGCGTTCGTAGCCCAAGCATCACCGTCACCTGGCTGAGTAATCTGAACATCAGGAGATGAGCAGCACTGTGCCCACATTGCCGCGAGGTCAGCTAACTACGGGTCCAGCGTGACGGGCTTGCTGGAGCTCATTGAATGACATTCGCGCAGCCAGATAGCGCGCGACAGCTCTCGCCAAGTGTGCTGGTTAGACGGACGTGAGAGAAGTGACATTACCGACACGTGACAGTCTAAAAACAAATGAACCGGCTGACGGCTGCAGCTCAAACGCCACTGGAATCGGAAGAAACTCTTCCTAAGGGGCGCACACTTAAGATGAGCCTTTTTCCGGCTTTAGGGTTACTAAGCTCACACGGTAATGCTTTATGGTAGTGAGTGAGGTTAAGGTAGCGGTGACGCTGCTCATTAGCCAAGTGCTATTACCGGTGGGGTGAGCCAGTAACAGATGAACGCGTTTCGGAAATTCCGGCGAATACTGAGACGCAGGGAACGCAGTTCCAGGGACGAACGTATTTCATTTGAGTTTTCCTGAGATGTTGGGGTCACTTAGCCGCACAATGCTCTAAGCTACGAAACCTTTGCGAATGTAATAAAACTCTTTACGCCAAAATGTCGCAATGTATTACTATGTGGCCAAACCAAAAATCACCCTAATCCACCTACACATTTTTGCAGTTCATCAACTTTTATTATCCGCTGAAGCAATCATACTTCTGGCGAAAAAGTTCTGGTAGAATGCACTCCTAGTATTACTGAGTCCCGTGGATGCCTGGACGGGGCTCCAAAATTGGGACTGGTATTCTGAACTCAGTTGCCTGTCTGTTTTAGACCATCAGGGACACGTATAGCTTTCAAAAACTTAATTCCATTGTGCGAATACTGGGTGCCATACGCACCACCAGTTCGTGAAGGAACATTGAATTCGAATGCTTTCCAAACTGCGCCGATTGAAACTGTGGCTTTGGGGAAATCGGGAAATCTGACAGAATTTCTGCTCTATTTTACAGGACCACGCGAGCCAGTTTATTTGTTTTGTACGACTGGGTTTAGGAACAGACTGAAGCCAGGTCATTATGCTTCTCGCGTCAAACGCACGGCTAATTTGATTGGTTGAACAAGATTATGGGGGCGTTTTTTGGATAGAGTGACCTATCGGTACCGTCAAAGTACAAATGATACTCTCAGTGGCCCTGCCCCACGGGCCCATGCATCAGCACCAAGTGATTTCATAGCTCGATTATACAGTTCAGCTTCAGGATGCACATACATCTGAACAAAGCACTCAAAAATCGGTGGATCAGGAAGACTATTTCCGCTAAGGTGTCTAAAGAAATTTCGCCAAAATGCCATCCAGATGACCTTGAAAAAACGATGGTCATTTGTTCCAGACGTATGCTTTGTACAGGCAGAATTCTGCGAGACGTTTTGGACATGTACATCACTCAGATTACACAAGCACCGAGATATATTGCATCGATGAATTATCTCCTTAAAAATGAAGATCATAAAAAATATGTGCGGAATAAGACCTTTAGACTAGTCGATTCATCTTGAGCCGCTGCACCAATTGGCTGATGCGATGCGTGAAGTGTTGGTTCAACAATGAAATCAGGTGTACCAGTAGTAACTCTGGGTGGTTTTGCCAGCTGAGTGAATTTGTGTTTATTTGTTAATGACAATACTTCTAGGAGTCCGACATTGCCTCGTGACTGATGGTTCATCAACAACCTTGTTATGCCCTGGGCAGATTGTCAACCCGAGTGACGAGTCAGTGAAATTGCCCCTTCGTGCATTTTCAACGGAGACGAAAGCTTCAACAACATATACACCAAATAGTATCTAACTAAGGACTCTTTAATCATAACTTTAATTGTGTCCCTTTATCTTGTATAGCTTGACAAACTCTAGTAAGGGTCTTTTTTCTTTTTTTCTGTCCCATTCAACTTATGGCATTCGGATTTCCAAGAAACCGCTCAGGGAACATTTGCTTACTGAATTTACTAGTAGTAGTATCTATTCGGCACACACGTCTTACATGCATGTTGCAAAGTGTTCAGCGCTCGTTAGTCTGCCAAAGTGTGTCCAGTGTCACAGAACTGCATTTGGCGTGTACGATGCATCATGATTATAACAACTGTGATCCCGTTTTTGCAAAGTTAATCACTGAAGAGCTGTTTTCCAGATCTGAACAAAACTTTATTACTTTTGAGTCGAGTGAGAGGTAAGTTCCTCAATCTCCCTATCTTAGCTGGAGGAACCACTTATTTTTACAGCAGTGATTGAATGGACACCATATGCAATGCAGTGAGAGTTGCTTAATCAGCCTTTTGGCTAATAATCCCGAGTCTTTTTCCACCCTGATCAAAGAACTACTGTAGACGCTGTATTGCAATATTAAACGGAAGTCCTTGAGAATAGCAACCATGATACCCATAAATCCATTGCAGAATGTCCCCTGAAGTTTCGTCTGAAAATTAAGTACGTCAGGGAATGCTTCGAGGTCTTGCACGTAAGAGGCAAATGGAAGTTTGGAGGGCCACGGGGTGACTAATGAGCTAATTGAATGGACGAAAACGATGCTCGGTGGTAACGAAATGTTTCGGCCGGATGGTCAAAAATTTGGATTTGCTAAATGCACTCATTTGCATACCAGTTTGGTTTTGACGGGATACTTAACTGGAACCAAGCTGAATTTCTCATCTGTGGGCTGTCGAAGTGTCCTGAGCAATCTTATGAGTAGTGTGCTACGTCTATATTTGGGTTAGCTGTTCGCATAGTATGGAAACAGAAGAGGGAATGTACGGTGGGCGGATTCAGAACCGAAGCTTCCTATGGTTTGATTTTTCCAAGGGATTTCATTCATATTTGCACGTTATTAGCGGAACTGTGGAAATGTTTGAAGGGGTTATAATAGTACATATTCGTGGGCACGTGCTTATTTGGGATACGTTAAACCGCAGTAGTCTTCCGGGTCAGATCTTGCCCCTCTAATCCCATTGAAAACAGGTGTCTGACACTGTGACAGACGTATATGATTTTCTGCGGTCGGCTGACATCTGATAGGTTCAACACAAGTGGTCTGCGATAAGGTGATTGTGTTTTCCTTAAGCTTGCAAATCAGATGAGAATCCGAAGGAATATGGTCGTTGGGCGAACTCGCAGACGCCTGTTGAGATTTATCACTCGGCCTACGCATACTGACATTGTAGTGAATACTGGAATCATAATGAAATGAAGCACTAGCTATTCTGCACAATGCCGTAAAGTCATGCATGCCGGGAGCAGCCGAAGGTGAGCCATTTTGGTTATATTGAGAATTTGACGACATCAGTGCAGCAGCTACTTAATTTCATTATAAGTAATCTGAGAAACTTGCCTGTTGTTGGCTCGCAAATTTCTAAGTTAACTTCAGAGAAAAGCCCTTTTTCATTGGGGCAGTTTTGCGCAATTCTACAAACCAAGGGAAACGGGAGAAGTGCTTGGTTGGACGGCAGCATCCTGCGAGCTTTCACCAAGACATAGTAGAACTACTAAGAAGCAGGTGGTTAAAAACTAACAGATTTTACCATTGGTTCCATGAATGACCGCATTGAAACTCTACTAAAGCATGCTTGGTGAATCTGTTCCTTCGACAAGGCTAAGCCTCTTCCGGCCGATTCATACGGTCGAATAATAAAACATCCTGCCATTACAATAAAGCCTGAACAGAAAAATCACACGTTGTTGAAGGATATGTTGAGATGCCCACCAGTCTTTTGTCCTCACAAGAGCATCCGTCTATGACAGCTATCGTGACACTCTCCAATGTCAACCGTGTTATCCTTTCACACTCGCTCGCACTATTTGACTGTAAATGGGCAGAATCTTCAGTCTGTTTTAGATACATTGTATTGAATAGATCTCAAGAAGAAAGAAAAAGCGACCCAGGCTGGACGATATGGATGGTCGACTACATGGTTCTCCTCGAGTGATTCACCAACATCACAGCGATAAATAAGCATAGCATCCCCGGACATCCCTCTTCGAGAAAACATTAATTAGGTTTAGTGATTCCAGTAGATGTGGTCATGGATGCTATTGTAAAATTCGACGCGGAAGGATGAGCTAAAGACCAGGCGAAAAAGGAGAAAAAACACAATACTAAAATTGTCAGCTGCCCGCTTGCCGACTCCACATTTACACATAAAATCTACCTATGAGATTGTGCATCAAAATACAAGAACAGAAGCCACTCAGGACTTGAACATGCACCGAATTCCGTACTTTCAATACGAATTGGACTATAAAATCCATCGGGGGTCCAATCGTTATCCAGCAGATCAATCGGTATTTCAGATTCCCAACCAGCACAAGGCCCACCTAACTGACCTTTTTAAGCTTGCCTAACTGGTCACAGAAAGGCGAATTACCTGTTACCGAAAACAAATCACACATTATTCTGATTGCGCCTCCGTGTTTTAGCACATGTGGGTTGATGTACACCGAACCGCGGATTGTACCAGATCCAAATGACGCGGATATCAAACACCTCTAAATAACACGATAGAGTTGCACCGGTTACGCTACTCAAACTTTTATGGAGCTTCCGACAATTGAACAGCCTCTATAAATAGATTCCAGGGGACGGCTACGAGAATCTGGGAAACAGGCAAAGTCAAAGCGAGCTCAGTAGGAAAAATCAACTTTCTCCGTTCTGGTTAGAAAGGTAGACGAGCTCCGCAAAATTTTGACTCACAAACACACTCTAATCAGCAAATGTTATCGGGATCTGTTTGTACACGTTTGGACAGATTACGGTACTTCATCAGAAATCTGAATACGAGCCGCAAATAAAAGCAAAACTTTCGTCATGCGCGCATTCCTGATGATTCCCAATAGTGATGGAACAACTATACTGCGCTTCTCACTTTTCCTGCCGGCGTAGGTTGTCTTCACTTACTGAACGAAATCTCACTTAAAAGCTAACATATCTCACACCACCGTTGACAAGCATTCCTCTTGTACTCCGTTCTCAAGCCTGCAAATCAAGAAACTCCCAGTCAGATATAAGGATTGTCCGGATCAAAAGGCGCAGTAAAAATTCCGCAATGCTTGGAACTGTAAATAAGACATCTGAAGCAGCTCAACGATGATCTGGGTGCGCGTTATCAATAATTTCTACTTCTGTCCAATTCCCGACAGCCGCCATGCCTAATGAAGTATTCCCAAATGTTCACTCGAGTGGGAAAAATAAAATGAACCCATCGGACAAAAGTATGAATTTCTTGGACGTTTCATTTGGCTCAATGGTAGAGAGAAATGATCCACTTTGTAGATTGAACCGATAGACGTATGAAAGAAAGGAACGAACGAGAACACAATGATGTTCATGGGCTTAGTGGAGCATTTTGAGTAATGTACCCGTATCAAATAGAAGGAAAGGTGAGACGTTTCGACATTCATCGCCAGATTCGCCCGTCAACACGTACGATCTACGTCTACTCAGAGCGTATTGGAAACACTGAGTCCTACAACAATCCGTAACACTGGGGAACACAGTTGGACTAGTCCCGCGATCAGAGAGAAAGAGAGAGGTGATACAGCGAATGTAATCCAAATAGACCACCAAACAAGTTTCTGAAGAGTGCTATGTTGACATGCGATGACTTTTAAATGACAAATTGAGGGAAAGTACACTTGTGGAAATATTAGTAACTTAGCTATGGTCTGTCAGTTGGTAATTCTATCTACCTAAACACACATATCCCATAATGCAATTGGTAAAACAAAGGGGTGATAATGACCAGCACGTAGAAAGGGCTTACAATGCGGACTCTCCAATTCACAACGAACGGCGAATAAAAGGAATCGAAAATTCCTCGTCAAATGCAGTGGTGCCAGTATTTTGCGATTTCACTGTAAAGGGTTCCAACGTTGGCACGTTCTCCCCGGTATTTTCTACACAACAACTTCAATGAAATCTTCGAACACGTTTGCTCACCACCGTTGCGTTCTAGATGTGTCTAATCGCACATCCATTCACTTAGAATCAGCATTTAGCTAGCCACAGCTAATCGTGTGTGTTTGTGTGTGTGTAAAGGTGAGGGAACTTGCTAGTATGAAGCGTACTTAACCTCAGTAATGTGCGAAACATTAATTTGTGAAAACATCATATTCATCGTAATCGAGTGATAAGAATTTGAGGGCGGGAATGGAGTTTTGAAACCGGGTTATAATTGGGGACATGGAGAAACGGGGTTGGAATCAGTGATATTGCTTGTGTGACGGGATGAATCGAATGTGAGTGACGAATGACAAATGTTGAGGAAATGCGCCAGTATAACGAGAGAAGACATTGATAATTCCCACATGAAAAGATAGGCGAAATTATCAAATTGAGTCGTCGGGCGCGTTTTACCACTTAAAAATTTACGTGGTTCTGTGTTTCTATGACAGAGTCAACACACAGCCGCTGGAAATGTCACTACCTACGTTGACCAACCTACTCAACCTGTGCAAGTCGAGTGACTCGCAAAATGGATGCTACCAACCGAATTTTGGAACAATTTTGGCCTGGTTGGGGTTGTGTACTTAACTTAGGCACTGTAATTGTCAGGCTACAGTGTAACTTAGACATCGCGTTGGTATTTATATTTCGTCACTCATTTGTTTGTCATGTGCATCGTACATCGGAAATCTGGAATTGGTTTTTGAAAGAATTAATTTGTGCCGCCTGCGCACAGCAGAGTGGCGCAGTGGAAGCGTGCTGGGCCCATAACCCAGAGGTCCGTGGATCGAAACCACGCTCTGCTAGTCGCTTTTGCCCTTACCCACCTCAATCACCACCGAGCTTCGCCTAGCATCACGCTTTTTCACTGCTTTACTTTGTTCACCGACCGATGTCCGCACCAAATCTCTGCTGTTGCACTAAAAAATGCAACAACAGTGGACTACTCAGAGTAGCCGGGTCTGCGTCGATGAGTTTGACGGGCACTGATCACCAGATTCGATTCTACCACACACAGTGTGACAGCAATTAGAAAAACGCGGCTGTTGCTTTCCGTGTCAAGCTTTCCCTTATTGCTCTATCACCGTGATAAATTCGTCGTGGGCCTGCACGGGATTCGTCCGTACTGCAGGTGACAGAGCAGTGAAGTCAACGCATGGTGTACCCAGATAAAGTAATATGACAACAACCTACTCGTAAGTAGTCCAATTGCTGTCTAAATTAATCGGCCAGTGAGCTCCGTGAGACCATCGAACTCCTGAAGGGATTGACAGCAGCGTGTGATGGACCTCGTCATGGACATACTTCACGATATATTACGGAAATAATTAGTAGGCTAACGGGAATGAGTGTCAATTGTCTATATTTCTAAGCGTCCCTTAAATGTCTATTCTAGGTGGAGAGGTAATTTATCCAGGCACAGAGCTCAAGGATACATATTGTGGCGTTTTGTACCTTTATTGTACTTCCATTATAACACCACGTATTGCATCAATTGCGTAATCGTTTTTTTTGTTTGAATACGAAAAACTACAAAAACGCGTACTTGTACAATTGCACATAATACAAGCGTGGTCACGTGCTTCGACTCTCTCTTCTGATTTCGCTCGCGTTTGCAGAGGTCATTCGCGAGTCTCATGTACTAACTCTGGTACCAAAACATTTTAAACATCTTCGGAATCTATTATATGTGGGAACTGTTCAGAAGAAGACCTCTGGACCAACATAATTTGACTATTGTTTATTCGCTGTCCTGGGCCAACGACGAACTAATTTAAAGAGAACAATTTTTAGTGAGTCGGTTCCATCTGATCTCTTTATTTTTGTATACACAACCTAGCGTAATTATTTTTATTTCTTTGCCACACACTCCTGGTAAACTAACTTATTGGGTAGCCAGACCACTACAATATACATGGTGCACATACTTGGACTGGAAATATTTGCCGACGACAGTAGATACTCTAGTGCTTGTTAGATCGCTTTTGACAGTAGTAGCTAAGGTTGATGTCAGAAGACGACCACAATCTGTTCAGTTAAAAGCCGTCATGTTGCCTCTAAATATTCTATGCACGACTAGGTGCAATACAAGTGTGGAGTAATGCGGGCAATTTCACATTCTACGGCGCGAATTCAGTCTTCTCGAATTTTCCCAGATCTCCGATCCAGCGCTTCAACCATGGACACAATACGTTTACTACATTACCATACTACTATCACTACTACATATTTTTGGTCTATATCATATTATATATACTACATACACTGCACTATATATTATACTATATATTACCACTATTACTATTTTACCACACCCCAAGTGTGGCCCAGTAAGTGATCGATTATTAACACCGACTAATTTTCCTTCGAAAATACCCACATACAACAAACATCTCAGTAGTCACGACATTATGGTTTGACTGTGTTGCGGTGTGCTTAGAGCAGTGATTTTCTTCAAAACATCCTATATTCTGAATCCTGGATTTCTTGCTGGAACATCGTACTCAGTCGTATGAATTTTGTTCCACACTGAAGTAAAGAGTAGAGGACAACTACCGCGACAACTTTTCCTCTTCCCCAACAGAGTAGGGATTTTGTCACTCAAGACCTATGGCTTCATCAGACATTCATCCTTCAATGATCTATTAAGCCGGGTTCTTCTTGAGTATCGAATTAGTGGAGAAGATTTAATATACGCTCGACGTATCTCGAGATGGGAATGCAGTGATGATCTCAAATAATAATTCGGTCCTAAAAGCGGCCCTTCAAATGGGACCCACAAACAGAAGCCACCTAAACGTACGGGTTTGAACATCGGTGGTAGCCCAAAAAACTTTCATTACTTCAGTGAGCGGAACGACCTCACTGAAGGGTCTCTGTTGTCAAAATCCAATCAGGGAAGCTGTCCTCTACTCTTTACTTCAGTGTGGAACCGATGGTCTCGCTCACTGGCCGATTAATTTAGACAGCAATTGGACTACTTACGAGTAGGTTGTTGTCATATTACTTTATCTGGGTACACCACACCATGACTTCACTGCTCTGTCACCTGCAGTACGGACGAATCCCGTGCAGGCTCACGACGAATTTATCACGGTGATAGAGCAATAAGGGAAAGCTTGACACGGAAAGCAACAGCCGCGTTTTTCTAATTGCTGTCACACTGTGTGTGGTAGAATCGAATCTGGTGATCAGTGCCCGTCAAACTCATCGACGCAGACCCGGCTACTCTGAGTAGTCCACTGTTGTTGCATTTTTTAGTGCAACAGCAGAGATTTGGTGCGGACATCGGTCGGTGAACAAAGTAAAGCAGTGAAAAAGCGTGATGCTAGGCGAAGCTCGGTGGTGATTGAGGTGGGTAAGGGCAAAAGCGACTAGCAGAGCGTGGTTTCGATCCACGGACCTCTGGGTTATGGGCCCAGCACGCTTCCACTGCGCCACTCTGCTGCGCGCAGGCGGCACAAATTAATTCTTTCAAAAACCAATTCCAGATTTCCGATGTACGATGCACATGACAAACAAATGAGTGACGAAATATAAATACCAACGCGATGTCTAAGTTACACTGTAGCCTGACAATTACAGTGCCTAAGTTAAGTACACAACCCCAACCAGGCCAAAATTGTTCCAAAATTCGGTTGGTAGCATCCATTTTGCGAGTCACTCGACTTGCACAGGTTGAGTAGGTTGGTCAACGTAGGTAGTGACATTTCCAGCGGCTGTGTGTTGACTCTGTCATAGAAACACAGAACCACGTAAATTTTTAAGTGGTAAAACGCGCCCGACGACTCAATTTGATAATTTCGCCTATCTTTTCATGTGGGAATTATCAATGTCTTCTCTCGTTATACTGGCGCATTTCCTCACCATTTGTCATTCGTCACTCACATTCGATTCATCCCGTCACACAAGCAATATCACTGATTCCAACCCCGTTTCTCCATGTCCCCAATTATAACCCGGTTTCAAAACTCCATTCCCGCCCTCAAATTCTTATCACTCGATTACGATGAATATGATGTTTTCACAAATTAATGTTTCGCACATTACTGAGGTTAAGTACGCTTCATACTAGCAAGTTCCCTCACCTTTACACACACACAAACACACACGATTAGCTGTGGCTAGCTAAATGCTGATTCTAAGTGAATGGATGTGCGATTAGACACATCTAGAACGCAACGGTGGTGAGCAAACGTGTTCGAAGATTTCATTGAAGTTGTTGTGTAGAAAATACCGGGGAGAACGTGCCAACGTTGGAACCCTTTACAGTGAAATCGCAAAATACTGGCACCACTGCATTTGACGAGGAATTTTCGATTCCTTTTATTCGCCGTTCGTTGTGAATTGGAGAGTCCGCATTGTAAGCCCTTTCTACGTGCTGGTCATTATCACCCCTTTGTTTTACCAATTGCATTATGGGATATGTGTGTTTAGGTAGATAGAATTACCAACTGACAGACCATAGCTAAGTTACTAATATTTCCACAAGTGTACTTTCCCTCAATTTGTCATTTAAAAGTCATCGCATGTCAACATAGCACTCTTCAGAAACTTGTTTGGTGGTCTATTTGGATTACATTCGCTGTATCACCTCTCTCTTTCTCTCTGATCGCGGGACTAGTCCAACTGTGTTCCCCAGTGTTACGGATTGTTGTAGGACTCAGTGTTTCCAATACGCTCTGAGTAGACGTAGATCGTACGTGTTGACGGGCGAATCTGGCGATGAATGTCGAAACGTCTCACCTTTCCTTCTATTTGATACGGGTACATTACTCAAAATGCTCCACTAAGCCCATGAACATCATTGTGTTCTCGTTCGTTCCTTTCTTTCATACGTCTATCGGTTCAATCTACAAAGTGGATCATTTCTCTCTACCATTGAGCCAAATGAAACGTCCAAGAAATTCATACTTTTGTCCGATGGGTTCATTTTATTTTTCCCACTCGAGTGAACATTTGGGAATACTTCATTAGGCATGGCGGCTGTCGGGAATTGGACAGAAGTAGAAATTATTGATAACGCGCACCCAGATCATCGTTGAGCTGCTTCAGATGTCTTATTTACAGTTCCAAGCATTGCGGAATTTTTACTGCGCCTTTTGATCCGGACAATCCTTATATCTGACTGGGAGTTTCTTGATTTGCAGGCTTGAGAACGGAGTACAAGAGGAATGCTTGTCAACGGTGGTGTGAGATATGTTAGCTTTTAAGTGAGATTTCGTTCAGTAAGTGAAGACA
>NW_008751657.1:4891984-4914845 GCF_000715545.1 Opisthorchis viverrini | reverse complement strand
TGAAATACCGATTGATCTGCTGGATAACGATTGGACCCCCGATGGATTTTATAGTCCAATTCGTATTGAAAGTACGGAATTCGGTGCATGTTCAAGTCCTGAGTGGCTTCTGTTCTTGTATTTTGATGCACAATCTCATAGGTAGATTTTGTGTGTAAATGTGGAGTCGGCAAGCAGGGTACTGAAAACTTGAGGCTCGTGTTTTTTTCCTTGTTTTCGATCTACGGCCAATTCATTCGAGTTGATGAATTGAAATTTTTCGGCGCATATATATTTGGACTCACTAGTCTTTTAATAATCGATTTCGCCTCTTTCGTTTCCAATCGCCGAAATTTTTTTCCCGATTTTTTGTTCCCGGTAAATGATTGTGTTGAGTTGGCTTTTCAAATTGCACCCGTTACGCAGTTTGTGAGTACGTTGTTCCTTGACCTTTTAATCCTTTTTTCCGATATACTTCAGATAATGCTACCAGATCTTCTGGGGCATGCGTCTGGTTGCGGGACTGCTTTCTTTTTCAGGGCGCGGTCTGTTCTCCGAGCTTGGCAATTGGCTTTCAAAGTTTTCGTCACCATACGAGTAGACATCATCAGTAGGTGGGTCCAATCCAACTGCGCACTCATGATGTCTCCTCGTATGTTAACGAAACATTTGCAAGCCAATTGCCAAGCTCGGCGAACAGATCAACAGCCACCTGATCAACAACCAATAAACTCGCTCGAGCTACCAATATTTCAACACATTACCAACATCAGGGTAGCTTGTCACTGACACTTCAGTAATCTTAACTCACTTAATTGATGGCTGTTCTATGTGTATCACCATTTTCCACACAGATCATCATGTATTTTTTGCAATGTACTGTATTTTCATTTCCATCTTTCAGTGTCTACCTAGTATCTGTCTATTGCACATCAGTGTGCCTCGGTCAGGAGAAGGGACAGAGCGTCACTTCAAACATTTCACCCTGGTGAACTTAGTAACTGAACCATAGTGAACGCAATGCCACATGAAATGCTTTATTCCCAAGGAAGTGTGTTCCCATTATTTGAAGTTCCGGACAGGCAGTCTTTGAACAGACGGATTACTTACAAAATCTTGTTCACGAAATTAGCTACAGGTTCCCATCACCACATGAATGGAGGACCTTATGCAGTTGAACTGTTTAGGAAACATTTGTCAATTTCAATTCAATTTATTGGTTATAAACCACATACCATGCGTACAATGGTTGGTTCCAGCTTCTACAATGTCGAGAGAGATGCAGACAGAGGTGATTGCATACTCAATCAGTTCGGAAACTGGACAGCTACGCGTTGAAGGTGATAACTTTGTTATACGAGTATCACTGACTGCGAGATTGGTGGGTGATTTCGTTCAGTGTTTTTAGTGAGTTGAGTCCCGGGGTCCGCATCCAGGGGAACGACATTTGTTCATACGAAGTTAATAGTTATTCGGATGCGCTTCCTAGAAGCCAGCCAATGCCCTAAGTGTAAACCGGTTAGGGTTAAAACAGGGATATCAACAGGTAGTTAAGTTGTTCACCGTAATCGGTAACTAGTCAGAGTAGATCATTTTAAAAACCAATTGAGAAGCAAAGCAAACTCAATAAGGATTTCCGTAACCCGTCCAAAAAGATGTTCGTACCATTTGGTGAGTGGCATGAAAATACGGACAATTTTCAAGAGGAACCAAGAGGAGCACCCCTTCAACTTTGATTTCGCGATAAATCTCTTTAGTAGAGAGCGTATACCTTTATAGAGGTGTGAATGGTGTGAATCCTGTACACCCAGCTGGGAATTGCGTCAGAGCAATGAGACACTAACGCAGCAACATTCTGATATAATTGGATCAGGTATGACGATTAGCTCATCATCATCGAAACTCCGATTTTCTACGATGAACAAATTTCAGGGGCAATGCCTAACCATCCGGTGTCTAAGGATGGCAACGATTCATTCTTTCTTTCTTCTGATCTCGACATTCATACATTCTACTGCTGCCAGTCCTAGTGGTCACTCTGGTATTGTGTCGACGGCGTTGGCTTGACACGCCAGCTAAAGGAAACACAAAGCCTGCCTATGTAAACAGTCCAGAAAGTTAAATCGTGCTTTCCACCCTGTCCCACACACGCACGCCTGCTGCCAGGTCAACAATGGATTGACAGTCTTTGTAACCCCCTCCTCTCTCACTGGATGAAATCCTTTGAAGTCAGATGGTGGCCTGACCATATGGTAGCATGCTGGTCACATGCACACATGCAAGCAAAATGATGCATCTGCTGGATGTCGTAACGACCAACCAGAATGGAGGGCAAAGTTCATCTGTTGTCCGACTGTGTGGCTGCTCACCCAATCACATTTCCGGATCGGATTCTGCTCCGCTGATCAACCACCAGCGGTAGACGGATTTTCACAGTCTGCCTGATTGCTGTTTCTTTTGTGGTTGGATTTCATTCGACATTCGCTTACCGGTGACTGAGTGTCAGAGGCGCTTTGATTGTCCACACTGACCAGGGTGTCTCATTGTCATGTTCTTGCCAAAAATTTTTCGTGCTTTCGCTAACCGATATTATCGGTGGCTGCACAGGTTCGGAACTCTGTTAGGCTATTTAATGAACTGCAGTGACGCACTTCCCTTCTGCTCAGTGTCGACTCAATGTGCCACTGGCCTCCACCTGAAACAACAAATTGAACAACTGCCAAGGTAGGTTACTTTGCATGTGTGACGAACTTTTTCCGGTTTCAAAGAGTATCTAACTGTTGCACACTTTGCTCTGTCGCAGTATATACAGACGGGGACCCCTCAAACATGAGAACCTTAGTGAATGTCGATTTGAATCTAGTAGTGGAGACCATAGATTAGGGGTATTCAGTACACAGTCATTCCATCTGTTTAGGACGCCCCGTCGGTAGATTTGGACGGCATTGAGTGGAGCAAAGCACAACAGCTCCGCTATCCCCCTAACAACGCGCTGTTTATGTCGGCTCGGTTGGTGATTACATGCTTGCAGTCGGATCGCGCAGCTTTGCTGACAAACCAAAAGATTCGATAGGTTGCTCGAAGAACTGACCATGTATATCGGATTAAAATAGTGGATATTTGCTCACACCGAAAGTCCGATTTGACCACAATCGGTCTCATTTTAACAGCCGTTGCAAGTTTCACGGAATGAAGGTAGATTCCTCGGTGTAGGGGTCAAATCGTCCACATAGAATGCCTGAGACGCTGTAAGTTAGTTACTTAACCATGTGCTCAATGCTTTTGAGTGAGTTTCCGTGCAGATCTGCTTTAAAGTAAAACATTTCTCCGCCAGGCACGACATAAAAGTTGGTAGGCTGAGAAACCCCACATTTTGAATTGGACCCAAATCACATTGCATCCACGACGTTGAGAATTCGACACAACCGAATAGACCGCTCTGTAATAACCCCCTCTTGGAAAGCTAATCATTCTGTCACCCATGGGAGGAATAGCTTATTCAGCTAATTCACTCTATTCCTGACCTTAACTGGTGATTTCTAACTGCATGCACTATTGTCAGTTTCATGACCTACGAAGTCCAGAATAGAATAACACGTGGGTACCTCGACAAGGCAGCACCGGACAGCTTCTTGTTGTTTCACGCAATGAATTAAACTATTTGTTTACCTCATCCGTATGAACCAATAAGCAACGCTGTGTTACAACTGGGCGAAATTCCCTCAATGCTCGTCTAGGTTAGCAATTTCAGCTACTAATGAATGTAATGAGCTGTACATTATCTTAAGAGTGAGCTCAATGGTATTAGGTGAAGGTATGCGCATCACACATGAGGTGTCGTAACAATTGGCGAAATATACTCATTTGCCAGATGAGCCCCAAGAAGGGCGAGACCGGTGGTGGGCTGTCGACGAATTTTCAGCAACCTTATGGCTAGTGCAGTACGAATACATTTTTGGATGAGTTGACAAGGTATGTGGTAAGTAATGGCGCATTATGGGCAAACTTCGGTGGATCTGTACGGCCCAAATTAATTAAACGCTATGAATTGGTTATGAGAAAAACAGGACGACGTTCGAAGAAGCAAACTTGCCTCCATACGTGTGAGTTCAAAAGTACATTGAATATCCAACTAAAGAAGAAAAATGTGCTCGCTTGGAAGATTCAGGCGTGTCACCATCAGTTGTAAAAACCGTGTACTTGCCGAACAGTGATTATAACGGCAACTGTTTCGCTCGCTGATGATTTGGGAAGGTGGCGTAGATAGCTACGCATTGGGGCGATAGCTGATATAGATTTTACGTAAATATATTAAACGGTCAGTGAAAAGGGTGCTGATGACTTAGTTTTAGACGGTTTGGATGTCAGAAACCATGTTGGAATTATCTATTTCGAATCACCTGTAGAGTGCGCAGTGTCGTCCATATGTTCAGAACTGAAGCGCACCTGGGGTAATTTTATAGCCCAAGGACCAAACTTAGTGCTATCCCCTAACGTCTTGATGCCTCGCTAAAACCAGACCCACATACTGTATTGATTGTGTGGTTCCATACGTGATTTGAAGGTAGTAATGACAATTAATTCTGAATATATTCCGGGACGTTGTGGTAACCTGATGTTGCGGTTTTCAGCTGATGTAGGACGTTGACACTTGAGTGAGTTTCCCAGGCCACTGTGTACAATCACTCCGAAATCTCTTTAACGTGCTGTCAGAGCATCTGACTGGCAAGAACGCGTGAGTGGCATTTGGTACGTCTAATGACAATAGTTTGTTTGTAGTTAACAGGCTCGTGGATTGCAGGAGATCACTGCTGAGTTTTATTGGTACCAGTTTGTAGTAATTGTCTACAAGAGTTTGAAGGCATTGTACGTCATCACTTGACATCGACAGCAAACACGTTATCAATGTCATCCTCCGGTTGGCAGTCTGACTGCGTGACACAACAGTTCCAGTCTCCCTAAGGCTAGAAACACCGTTGGCAGCGCGAATCCTGAGTTCCCTCGGGGTTCGCTTCCACATGGCGAACCAAAATTACAATGACACGTTCGCCGTAGACAATCACATTCTGTGCATGAGATCCCATGCTTATGTGATTCGAGGAAGACTGAAGACGACTCATTACAGTCGCGATTATTTGTTTGTTTATTCACTTTATTTATTTATTTATTTATTTTAGTTCCATTCATTACAGTCGTGTGAACGCCTTTCAGGGGTAGTGGTTTTCTGAAGTTGGGAAACATCATGTGTAGGGGTAATTCTTTTGTCTTACATGCTTTTTAGTTCAACCAGTTCTCATAGGTGTAAGCTGCCCCGGCATTACATGAATATACGTGATTTCTGTGAGTTCCACGTTATTCATGCACCGAAAAGATATCACGCAAAACCACTCATCAGTTTATTCGAACACAAATGCTGCTAGAAGTTCTTTCCATAAAATCGCACCTGACAAGCGCATTTATGAATGATTTACTGTTAGAATTCCGACGTAATTGGTTCTTTGAATTTCTCTCAGACAGGAATCGTTGGTTTGTCAAGGTAAAGTCAGTGCCTTTATGTGCAGTTCTAATGACAGGCGGACATAACCACTACCGTTTCGAGTGCGTTATGGAGGATGACATCCGGACGATTGATGGGCACTCGTTAAATGACACTGAGCAATCTGTCATGGCTGATTTCGCCCCGATCGGCTGAGCTGCAGATGCACTGATCACGCGCTTCCGGTTCTCCGGTTAGAATGCATCACTTTGAATTCCTAGCTATTCTCTGAAGTGGACGCAGAGTCAAGCTATCCACATAGTTTGCGGAAGACTCACAAATTAGGAATAGAGCAGAAGAGGAACAGATTAACAGTGAAAGATCCTGGACTGTAGTCTACCCTTCAGCTTCGCTCAAGTAGGCGAATAACGCAGGAGTCGACCCTTATCACTTGTCAGAAAGTAGACACGTAACCTATGTGTGAGCATTAGTTCAGCCTACAGCTAGCGCATATCAGTTGAGCAGCTGTTTGTCATGGAGACCCGTGTGTCCAAGGCCTGTTAGGGGAAATATGGGCTTGTTCACCTCACAACGCAGTTTACAGTATGGATGTCGGATGCCAAAACGTATCGGGGAAATGCTACGAAGGATAGTGACGCCATCCAGCAGCAGCCAAAGATGAAGTCCTAGTGGTGCTCTAGAACATTGCCCATCTTTTCAACACTCTCAGGTCCTCAGATAATGAAATCGGTTTTCCCTGTTGAACTCGACACGTACTTCTAGAACATTTGCATAGAAATTTGGGATTTCTTTCTTGCTGTGGTACCGGGGTCCTTCACGTGAGTGATTGGCTTCTTTGGTTAGAGTGGTGCAATGAGTTCGATGCTGGATATATTTACGACAGTTTTGAGCCTACCTCGTGAAAACGACTACTGATGACCGGTAGATGGTCCGCATTCCGTTGGCACAAGGTGGTGTTTGACTAATATTTACCTTCGTCTGATGAACTCTTACCAGGCTAAGTCCGTGCTATCGGCTGCAGGCACTCTTTGACATATGAATGAACATTTGTATGGTGGTTGGTGAGAAACAACTCTGCCCATATTCAGGCTGTATCCATGATATATTGAGGGCAAAAGTACGCAAGTCTACATGACGCACACTGTAGGCGTAAAGATAAGGGTAGCAATCGGCTGGATGAATTGATTCCCAGAGTCAGAGATGATTTGTCATGTACAAGCCTGGGTACTTTTTATACTTCCAGAATAAGGAAATGGACTACATGCGCAAGAAGAGAGTTCCGAGGTGGACATTTCCTCGTTGAAACTATATGGAGATGGTGATCAATACAGATTTTTAAAATTTACGGCATCGGTGGAAGGCCCAAAATGTGAGGCTAGGGTTTACGAGTTGTAATGAAAATTAAGAGGCCAAAATTTTGTTAAAGGTCTGTATCTTTATCGATAGACATATTTTAGCCATAATTTATGGAACCATGGCTAACAAGGTTAACTTTGAGGGTCGCAAACTAACTTAGTACTGACGCAACGTACCTCCAAGTGTTTTGATAAAATACTTGAACTGTCGGTTCCACACCTGAGAAGCATACTCTTGATACGGCCGAATAAACCAACTCATTACGCATTTAGCCTAATTCTTCCCAGATTACTAGAAAGTAGGATTAGTTTGTGCTCTACATACGCTCGAACTTCCGGGAGTTCCCCAAACCAACTTTCATATTTACATCACGGTCTTTCTCTTGCATATCTCGTTGCGGTTTACCGAAAGACAAGAAGGATCAGTTGATCGACAAAATGGACATAGGGGACAGTGCCCCCTATGAGATCAGTTATTTTCCCTAGGGTTCTAGATGGCTCAGCGGTTAAGGCTCACTGATCGGTAGTTCCGTGGTTCGAGCCCAACCTTTGCATCTCTACTGCTTCTGTCTACATTTGGAACACCTAGCAGTGTCTCGGTCCTTACACTTCCTTCGTGTAGCACGACACCTAAGCAACCAAGCAACAGCTGATATCTTATGACCATGCTTATTGGTGCCCCATATCGGTCACATTTTGGAACATTTTTATATACAGAAGAGGAAATGAAGTTTCGAGTCAATGGATGGTTTGCAAGGTGAGTGAATCTGAGCGCCATTTAAATGTGACATAATGGATGAAAGACAAACTTCTACAAGAAATCTAATTGGCGATATTTTTAGGGTCAGATTCCATGTTGAAAGAAAGATGGTAACTAAAACAGCTGGTATATTGACAACCCAGTCATGTCACAGTTATTATTTGGTACGGTATGTGGTGTGGTTGGGATTTTATATAAAAACCAAGGCAAATCTAACAAGTACTTTGGGTATGAAGGACTGGGTTGCACTGGGTGTCGATGGAGCACGGCTGTAACTTGCAAAATATTCCATCGGTATGGAGTAGAATAATATCTCCAACATTTAATGAATCTGCGTAACTGTAACTCAAGTTGTGAAGGGCGTTAGTATGTTTGTACACGGGTGCTTCAATGTGTGGAGTATTCCCTATACCGATTTAAAATCACCGCAAATTCTCAAAGTCCGGGCTCTTCAGGTCTCCTGAGATAGAATTATGACCGAAAAACATGAAAGAGTTTGACTACAGTTCGTGTAGAGCACAGGAGCTCGAGTACATAGTAATCGATGACCTCAAAACGGAATAGCATGAGGACTAATGTAGGCCTACATTGAAGTTTGGTGGTTGAAAACGGCCTGGTGAGCGCAACACTTTTTGGTATATCGATATGGCTGAAGGGAGAGGTTTCATGATGTTGCTTTGATCCATTGTAGTGGTTAATTTATGAAGAATATGACTCCCAGAGTGGATAACAAGTTGCAAAAGCCCCTGACATTATGAGAGAGGTAACAGTCGCCTTACGGTCGTCGTTCAGTGGGAAGCGCCTTAGCACTAAAGTTTCCCGTGAGTGGGGATTTGCCTTTTACTGTACTCGCCCAAATGTTTTGTTTCTCATATTTTGCAATTCATATCTTGCTTTGTTCGCTTGATTCATGTATTATTCATTGTGTAATTTACCAGTCATTTACAGGAATAGCAATTCGGATCGGTAGAATAGAACGATGCTTTTTTCTACAAAGAATATTTACATAGACCCAAGAGTATTATCCGAGGTCGGTTGTTCTTGCGAACGTGAAACCCCAGTCAAAAAGCAGATCACAGAGTTGACCCCAACCAAGCTCTCAGTGCTTCCGACAACGGCTCATGATGCGGCTCAATCGTCAGCTAAACCTTCTGCGAAATTTCGTTAAGAAGCCTTGCTCGTTTTGTCAGCTCTTTTTTTGCACATGACTTCGTGGCGACCATGGAAAGAAAATAAAAAGCTGATAGGTTACCATCACAACTTCCCTCAATGTTCAATGTCGTATACAAGTGAGCCCGGCTATCTTGCAATAAATCGGTCTTCAAATTTGGCGGGTTCAGTCAGGAGTAGGCCTACGGTAAATGGCGTAATGTTGATGGACCTTTCAGATATAGGAGTATGAACTGCCAATCGTCGCTTAAATTCCTGTCCCTTCTACATCACTTCGTCCCGGATTGAAAAGGTCTCACTGCACAGCGTCCTTGGAAGTGGCGGTGTCAACGACGGCATGATATATTGTCCCGAGTCAACCAGGCCGAGTCTTCACGGTTAATCAGCAACGGAGACCTTTTAGGACCAGATGTCGTTTGATAATAAAGCCAGACAAACGAGACAGTCCATTGAAGATTTGCTTTGAACGAGGAAGTTTTCCCAGCACGCATCTTCTAACACCGAAAGTTGCAGTTGCGTATAATTCTCCGCGAAAGCCTAGATTCCAAATTCGGTCGGCACATGCTTCACCCACCGAATGGTTAGATGATGGGATACAGATGAACACATTCATCCAGTTCTACTAGGTAAACTGGACAGTCTCCACCAGGTTACTAAATTTACTCTTGGAATTTCTGATCAGTGCACCTGTTTGTTTAAAAGTGGATGAATAATTCTATTTGAGTTGAAGAAATTTGCATATTCGACAGTCAGTAGTACACAGAAGAGTGAAAGTTTCGTCACTAATACTCTGATTCTAGCTCGACAGTCAAGGAAAACTTACCACTTTCATTTCAGAGACTGCGTTTTACGCTCTTTTAGTTAAGACAGCCTTGATTTATTGGTTTGGCACGATGCGCTCCGAGAACATGTCTGGCTAGCACTTACAGCGGATCTACCGGTCAATAGGGACTGTTATTCCGTACGGCGGCGCATAATTGATAAACTTTAGTCAATCTGCGCTGAGCCGAGTGTTGCGCAAAGCTACTGATACCGTTGTAGACCAGGGGGGATTAGATTGGCTGACAAATACACAGAGACCTGTTACTACCTCCCAATCGATCAAGACGATTGAATAATCCGAAACCACATCGGATCACTGACAGTTTAATTCAGTTCCAGCCGAGAAGTTTCCTCGCCATTCCAGACAACGATTAAAAGTATAGACTTGATTCGCAGACCTTCCTCCTTCCTAGAAAATCGAATGACAGACAACTTCATGGATGGTGAGCCACAACACAAATTGATGTCAACGTTCTCAGTGTACAGTCCCATCCAGTCAACCTAATTTCCACTTTTAATACAATTTTAGGGGGAAAATGCAGTTATTTTCATTTGCTGATAGTCTCACTAAGCAGCCAACCAAAGCAAAGAGCACACTTTTGCAGCGAAGCAGCTGCATAGTACTCCTCACCTTTTTAGTATAGGCCGATTTCCTTAAGGGACAAAGATCGCGAAATGAAACTTCGAAGTCCCCACAACAGTTGGCAATCAGGAAACTACTCACAAGGTTGCTGAAAACTTTTCGACAGCCCACGACCGGTTTCGTCCTGTACAGTGGACTGTGTGCAGCCCATTCAGTCGTAGAATATCCTAAACGAGAGATTCAGTTGAGTTTCTCGTGAAAACCCAATTGATTTGCAAATGAGTGCATTTCTCGAGTTGACAATCAGCTTTTACTACCTAGTATCAATGTATTGTGAACTCAGTTAGTCCTCAAACAGGTAGTCAGCGACCGCAAAGTAGTTACATTCGGATAAAAGCCACAGAGTATGCGCGAGACAACATCCCACACAGATCTGACTCTGACACTCAATTTTCTCGACATGTGCACCAGCGATAGGACTGTGGATCCTCACTTCATGAGCAGGATTCGTCTCCAGATTTCATCGCTCTTGTCACTATTGCACATTCTAGACTGTGACAGAAATTTGGACTCCCACAGATTATCCGGCCAAACAAACTTCTTTGAAATACTTCCATTAGGATGTAAGTTGTCTGATAACTTATATCATGTGGCGATTTCATAGTCACCAAATATGAGTGACGTATCTCATCTGCTTGCACTTTCTCGTGCCATTGCCCACACCGAACCCCCCACAAGGGAGAAAGACCGAAAGTTTATCCATCCCCACTGGTCACCTGCTACACTCACCTAACGGTTTTCTGCACCGTTCATACAGCGCTTCACCACGTTACTACAGATTCACGCCAACGCAGCTCATTTCGCCGCTAGCTGCATACAGCTTATCTAATCCAGGAAATCGCTTTGCACATTCTTCCCCTTGGCCCCTCAGTATCTAATATCCTTAATCCAATAAACCACTCATCAACAAATCTAGGGGTGCATTGAAACGGTGGTAGGTCACCTTATGATTTAATTGCACACTGGTCGTAGTCATTTCGCTGCAAACCACTCAGCGCCAACTCAGGTATCCCCGGCGGCACTACTGCTGGTCAGGGGTGAGATGGCCCAAGTGGTTAGAGTGCGAATTTACTGACCGGAAGGTCCGTGGTTCGAACCCGATCTCTGCTTCCCCACTTCCCCTGTCTAGGCTTGGGCGACCTGGCAGTACCCCAGCCCTCGTGTGGCATGGCAGCTAGGCACCGAATGGATGCTACTGCTGAACGATCACTGCTGGAACCCTGAGTGTAACATTTCCTTGGGTGTGACCGACGCGGGTTCGGATGCCATCCGCATGTAAAGGCATTCATGTATTCATCCTGAGAAATAAAGCTGGTTTTTCTCAAAGTTTCACTTCAATTTAATGGCTTGCAGCTTAGGCTAAACTTTCTCTCATTTCGTCAAGTGTGACTTTATGGAGACTGTTCTAATACTCAACATCAACACACATACATTTTCCACCCAATTCTCTTCTGCGATTACTCACCCCTTTCTCTTCTCCGGCTAGGCACTCACTGAGGATATTGTCCCTGTAACCTTGCATTTATCCATATCAAGCGGTTACTGGGCTATGCATGGACGACAGTGCTTACTACTTTCTAGTAGAGAAGGATGAGTCAGATCCAAGACAGCGTGTATAAACAACAAATGGGGTCAACTTATATTGGAGCTCGTCAACTGGGACAGGATGCGGCCTTTTAAATTTCGCATTATTTCAAATCGCTTGCCATCCATCACCGACTACTGAACTGGACACTAAAGTCAAATATCTCCCATTGGAATTTGATGCTCTCCAGGCCGACCCACACGGCGCTATTCTGGCCTTTAGACGGTTTGAGTTAGTATCCTTCACCCACTCTTCTCCAACGGCGTTACTGGCTGTTCTATCAATTTTATATTCTCAAGATTGCAGTCCGGACCTGAATAACCCAATGGATCATACAAATTCTGCTTGGTTGCCTTGATTTTGACTGTCAACCATCGTTTCGTCAAATTGTGCATTCATGCTTCACCATTACAGACAAACAGATTCTTTATTTCTACTCTTGAGTTAAAAATGTTCAAATCTACGAACGTCGGGTAACTGTTCAGTCGTTTCGTGATTTTTACATGTGTCTTTATTTCTGGATCCTGCCTTAACATGCGCTCTACCACAATGAGCTCAACATAGCTCAGTGGTTAAGGCATGAACTTACTGATCGGAAGGTTTTTGGTTCGGGTGCACCCATCTAGGCTTGGGCAACCTGACAGGGTCTCGTGCTCCCTTCGGGTGGCATGGCAGCTAGGAACCGAAAAGGTGTCGAAACTGAACGATTATCTCATCATCATCATCATTGTCAGCCGTAATAACCGCGTACTCGTCGTACTGTGGTTTTAGGTGCCGCAGTTTCGTTCACCGGTGGTTTGGAGGGGAGGGGTAGGTAGCTGCGCGTTGCAGGCGGGAGATGATAAATTGGTGCATAAATCCAGCATATTCAGTGGGCTGTCAAGTGGTGAGGGGGTTGGAAAAGGAGCTATGCATTGAAGACAATAGCTTGGATGCACGAGCGCAATTGAGGGCGCGACTGGGCCATATCTGACAATGTCTCTAGCCATTGATGTGGCCCGTCTCGGGGTCCCCATCCAGGAAGACGGCAATGACCAGCGCAGCTAAGTTTGCTGGTAATAGCTTTCATACTTCGCTCCCAAGTCATTGGTTGACCGCCTCTGACTCTCTTCCACCCTTCACGTGGTTGTGCGAAAAGAGCCCTTCGAGGAAGTCGGTCGACTGGCATACGCAATACGTGGCCAAGCCAGCGCAACCTATGAAGCGTGATCAGTTCATCTATCGAGGGTGAGTTATTTCTCCCAAATACCATTCGACGTACTTCAGAATTGCTGATCCGGTGTTCCCACCAGATTCGGGCAATGCTCCGAAGACATTGATGGTCTTTGACATCCTCGGCGCGCAGCGGCCAGGTTTCTGATCCATATAGTAATATGGGAACGATTATCTAATTAATGAGTATTCAAGGTGACGGTAAACATAATGCAGTACCGCTCTTTGAGTCTCACAATAGAGCAATCGGGGGAATATGCATAAGAAGCATACAGTCGGTTTTCATTGTAGGGACTGCAGATAAACAGACTAACCGCTGGCTGAAAGGTAAATGAAAAGGTTTGTTTTAGTTGACTCCCTACCTCAGAAGTACGGTCTCACATTCGACGACTAGCAAGTTGAGTTTCGGTGCTGCAATGTGTAGTCTCCTGCTGCATTTTATCGATAGTCAGAGCTCGCTTCCATTCTCGCGTCCATTCTCAATCTTGAACCATACAACTCAGCTTCTGGCATCCAGCCAGACCCCAGCAGGCGCTCACACTCATAGTATCGTCTCTTCAGTTTTCAAGCACAACCCATATCTGAAGCCTACCGTTTTCTTCAGAAAAGCCAGAACTGTTAAGGAGTCCGGTTCACTTTCGCGTAAATTCTGTTTCTGTCTGTAGAGGCTTTCTGACGATTGATTCTCCACTCTTTAATACTCTATCGGTAACATTAATTAATTAATTAGGTTGAAATCCGACGCATCGGGTCCTGACATTTATTCCACAAATCCATCCATGGAGTAACAAATGACAACTAACATCTGGTAATTCCAGAGTGCGCCGCAACCGTTCGGCCTGTAGGCGTTCCTAAGGTAGGTTAAACAGCTTCCAAGGGCAATGGTATATAGTTCAGTCACGAAATTTCCACTCAGTGAAAGTAAACGGCTAATTAATTTAACAGTAACAGCACTCTGTTTAATCAAGAGCAACTATGTACATTACATGTTCTACCGGACTGACATTAGGGCCCACACTCAACTGGTAACCAGATGTTCTCTCCTCAGTAATCGCGGGCATGACTGAAATATACGGCAATCAACGAAGGAGAGTCATCCGGCTGGTCAATGAAATAAACAGGCACAGTGTTTCTCAGAATAGATATTTAAGGAAACCGACAATCTGACCGCAGTAGGGAAATGCGTGAAATCTAGTGGGACGTGTGGCGCTGCTTTTCATCACGTGATCAAGGCTCAGTTTAAGGTAAAGATTTCCGTTCACGTAATTCCCCTAAAGTTGACAAAAGCTATCAGACCGCCAGCCTCCTAAAACGTGCAGTGAAGGGTCCAGTGCATGGAATCGAGGGAAAACGACTGACACCACTCCGACGGTGGTTTGTGGGTTCGGTTCGCCTGCTCAATGAAGGAAAGTACCATTCATCCTCGTAGATGCTGCTAAATCGATGTGTGAGTGAGCAAACCAGTCTCACATACTCCATGAACTCTTCTCAATAATAGTTCATCAAAAAGATCCCATGAGAGTTACGACCATTCACGTGTGAAGCGGGAGAATACAACACACTGAGATGGATAATAGACTACGGCTCAAAAGCTGTTAACATTCAAGCTGAAATGACTATCATTTGCCATAGGGTCGGCTAATTTCTCCAGTACTAAAGGGGTGCTGGTTGACGCGCTGGCACGACGAACCGCCCCACTAAATCTACGTCATTATCCTGTGGACAGACAGATGCAGACAGTTGGCATCTGGGGACTAGGAGGTTTGAACTATATATACGGGAGAGTTCCTCCTCTTCAGGAAAGCGACTAGGTTAATATGAAATGTGATCAATGGTAATCGATTTTGGGCCTTTCAGTGGCAAACAAACAGGAAAGCTATCCATATCTACTGTCGACGAATGACGGTCGATCAGCTTATATCACGCATTTGTCCAGATTTAACTAGATGAATCAGATGCGATTTGCAGCGGCTACACAGAGACCTGAATCGATGAAGGAGCCGGCAGAAAACGATAGCTTCGAAGAGGTTGATGCTATAGACAATGTTGCGATCCGGCATCTATTCATGAACTTAAATGATATGGTAATGCAATATTGTAACAGAAACTTTCTTCCACTAACTTTCGTAAAAAGATGACGTAATCGAAGACGTTAGAGAAAAACTCACTCTAGCTGTCGTTAAAACACGAATTCGACTGGACCGAACGGAAGTAGTCACTACAGAGTGGTGGCCGGACTGGAAGCGCATGTTTTAGATCTATTTAGTGTAGCACCTCGTTCCGTGGTATTTGAAGTTATTTCAAAAGCATATCCCTCAGCGGCGAAAATGCCTAGTAATTACCGTGGAAGCTACAGACCCTGAGATATACTGGTAAAATATGGAGCGATGAATTAAAAACTAACATGTAACCGTGGAAACTCGAGTAAGTGGAACACCACAAAAGCAAAGTATGAATCTGAAGGATGAGTGGTCGAAATCTGAGCGGATGAATGAGTAAGCCGATAGAAAAATAAAAGATTCCAACTGTGAATTAGCGTATCTACAACGAGGGCAACGGCAAAACATTGTACTCTGCAGCACAATCAAGAAGCCAAGTCGATGGGACAGCCTTTAAAGGGACTTCCATGCAGTTGGATTGGTCACCAATCGGTCGAAGCATGCCAAGTGCCTTAGATACAATGTCGACTGCATAGGGTACAACCGGCTCGGAGCTCATCGAACTCGATTTTTCGCGCTGATATCCCGGATCATAGATAACCAACAGAGGAGACGAAGCGTTCGCGCCAGGAGCCGGAACCACACGTTCCTGAAGCGTTGGCTTATCCAGTTCCAGATCGCTATCCTCAGCGTCATCATCCACTGGTTCCGTGGCGAGTTCCCACGTTGCCTGCGTAGAAGGATCGTTCGTCTCGATCGCTAGACGAGCCAAGCGAAGTGGGGAACAACGATCGCGAGAGAACACCACAACTGCCCCTCCAGACCGTGCTAAGGTAACAAGATCGCCGCGTGGAGGGACTGGATAAACAAAGTCTCCCTAGAAAATGTAAAAACAATCATGTTCATTCAAACTGGTTAGTGGATAATCACCACAATCAGTAGTATAGAAAACAATGAGAGTATAGGTCCAAAAATGAAGTCGTCTTACGTGTGTGCACAAAAATACTCTTATGCTGGCTGAAATCACGCGTAGTTAAAAAAAGATGGACGTTGTACTGTGAACGGATCATGTTCGCGGTAGGTTGTCAGACATGCTCAAACTACTAAGAGGTTATCGCTGATAACGCAATAAGAATTAAAGCGTGACTGTTTGGATCGACTCCAGATTTTGTTTGCACCCGAATGATCAAACAATACTCGGCCATTGGTTGTGAATAAAGATGCAGCCTTTGATCTCAGCTGCACAACGTATGTAATTTGTGCTCTTCTTACGTTTCGGCAGACCTCTTTCGTGAACAGACACGGAAAAAGACGGAAACGTTTCTAACGATGGCCCTGTAACAAGCTAGATAGTCTTACCAAGAAACAGAAACGAAATCCGTGGAAAAGACCCAAGGAACCTGCTTCTCGGGCCAGACGCGCACGACGAGGTGCATCTGAATGGGGAGTGGTACTGCAACCAGTCACTTCGAAGCCCTCCTCTTCAACGCGCATCTTTACGTGGGCACAAGTCTCTATCCAGTCGAATGCTAGAACCCAACAACCCTGAATAAGGGAGAGAAACAAATTTGTCAACTCCAACGAGTGCCACAAGCAACCATTTTCAGTACGATTAATAAGGTTCGGAACAAACAATACCAGTTTTAACACGACATTACATTCAAAATGATATACTTGTTTAGAAGCATGGTGAACCAAATAATAATGTGTGCAATGTGAGTTGAGGTCGCTTACCAGGTATATCCTAATGAAAAACCAATTGGATCAGGATTTGAAGTAACATTAAACGCAAAACATTAAATGCAAAAACAAGCACTGTTTCGAGTACAGTACTGCTATCACTTGCGGCAGTGCCTACGATTCCCAAAGATTCCGCGCAAATCGCCTCAAGCCAAAGGCAGTCCAAACAAGTAAGATGGGTACAACAGGCTCCTTAGTTCCTCCACAAACAAACAGCTCCGGAGGATGACAAAATGACTCGTCGGTTGGGTATTTTCCATCAGAAGGGGTGACCAACATAAACCGTATCCCAAGTCTACAATTCGCCGGTGAAAACCCACTCGGCTACCAGTGTTTGACCACCCTCGATCATATGGGGATGATGAAGGAATACTAATGTTACAGATCCGGAACGCATACAAGTGTTCTTGGCATTTGGTACACTCCAGCTAGAGTAGGATAGGAAGTGTGAACTAGGCTATAGGAAGATCTCCTTTAAGGAGGAGTCATCAAAATGAAAGGGATCATTTTAATCTCCTGTGGAAGTCAGACATAAGGTTGGGTTGTAGTTGCGACGTAGGCCGTTCTGAATTATCATAAAGCGTATGAAACATGTGGGGTTTTTCCCGTTTGTTAACAGATGGTCAGATTCATAGCCTCTTTCGGGGCCACGTTACTCCTCGGGTAGCGAAATCATGGGCATTTTAGTGAAACAGTCTCCTAGAGACAAGAGATCTTATAAAAACCTGGTATACAGCACCCCTGAGGACTCTCCCGCGAAGAACACTACGGAACAACTAAAAAGCTATTGATTTATTTGGGGATATTTGATCCTGTTTGCCGATTTCGATAGTGTAATAACTGGATAACATAAATTGACAGACGCTATCACGAATAAAGCCCAAGCCCTACGATCGATCGGGGCAGCCCAAGTCAAGAAGAGCTCTGGTGTTGTCGGTGGATAGTGCAGCAGCTGCATTACTGACACCGACGATGATGAATACATGAAACACAACAATATCATCGCTATTTTCCTTGTCCGGAAATTGAATAGTTCCTTCTGCGATATTGGTTTGCTCGAACAAGACTGGAATAAGATGTTTCTCTGTAAGGGGGGGAGTAGTCTAGTGGATCTATTGCATTGAGGTGTAACAGTTGGAAAAATTACAGTAACCACGTGGCTATGCAGAGATCCCACAAGCCAATTCTGATCTGGTTTCAGAAAGCAACAATTCAGTGATCCGGGTGAAGCCAAGATAAGAAAGAACGATAAACTAAGACTAGTGTAAATTTGTTTGTTATAGCATTGAAGTTGCCTTAGCCCCTGATGCCGTCTAGACATTAGGTGGAGGAATTCAAACCCATCGTCTCGACTGAAACGCAGGTGTAAATCTTGCCCGATTGGTCCATACTAGTCCCTGTCTGGGCCCACAATCCTCTTGATTTGCTTGCGTCTTGGGGCTGGGCAATGACCAACAAACACGGTCTGGAAACAGCAACACGCGAAAGAGTCCAGTCAGACGAGTTTTATAAGACAAGGCGCTGACAAAGCGGCAGTGGGCGGAGTTCAAGGTCAGCAGCGGCGGCAGCAGCAGATGCGTCACATCACTTGAAAGGAGCTAAATGACTGGTGTACTGGCATAAGAAAGCAGAACGACCGAACGTCACTAGACTGGTGCGACTAGACAGAGTGGGAAGAAAATGTTTATTCGAGTGAACTGGAAGTCTGGTTGTGTGATTAAACTAACAACACTGTCGGGCAAGTGACAATGAGACAACAACAAACGTAAAACGGTGGGAATTGCATGGAGGAGGAGAGAAATTAGCCACATACAATAAAAGCAGACAGACCGAAAACTGGCAGGCGAGGCATCTTTCACGTTAGGCCACACGACACGAATCAACAGCAGAACCTCACAGCGAAACAATCAGTGAACAGTTTTCAACCAACGCATTATACATACCCTGTGATTTGGGGTGGGAAGGAAGCATTAAAAGTATTGCGTTGACATCTTAAAGGACATCCGATTGAGATGACAACCGCCAGAAAGAGCGACGCGCTTGGCCGCCCAAACGTTATTACAAAATACTCTTGATAATCTATTTGAGGTTGAAGTCTGGCAATTGAATCAAACACGAGCTTTTCGGAAGAAATAACGAAAGTACGAAATCTCAGTACTGAAACGTGAGAAGGCACCAGGAACAGACGGACTGTATTCAGCCCTCTTCAAAAAAGGCAGACACATCTGATAAAACTTATCGATGCTATCAGGAACGAATATAAAGTGCATGCAGTATGGAGCATGTTGATAATTATCCCTATTCTTAAAAAGGGTACGCGGACGCTGTGTGAAAACCAATGTTTAGAGACATTGTCAGACATAGCCCAGTCACGACTTCACTCAAACACCCAAGGTATTGCCTTCGGTGCATAGATCCCTTCCCAATCTTCCCACTTAAAAGTCCACTGAGAACGCATCAATTACGCCAACTGCTGCCTCCAATGCGCAGCTACCTACCCAACCTCTACAAATCATCCGTGAATGAAACTGTGGCAGCTATAAACATTGTACAAGTAAGCGGTTCTTACAGTTAACTACGATTATGATGACGAGCTTACCGAGTGGTCACGTAATATTACAAAAAGTGACGCTCACGGGTACTCGTGATATCTAAGCCGCCGGTAACCGAATGTACTATCTAGGTATGGTGACGACTTTTTAGCTAGCATCAGTGTCCATCGGGACTTGCGGTTCAACTACCCAATATCAGGTATGTCGCCACAGGCAACTACCAACAATTGCATCTGATAAATGTCTAATCCCTGATCGTTGGTGGTTTAAAAAGTACTGGTCGAGAAAACGCCAGACCTCGGTGATGAATAAGTAAACGATGTCGGTGTCATCATGTTCGGGCTAGCCGATGGTTTGCAACAGGCCTCTGCAGGTTCCGCTGCCGATCTTGTCCCATCGGGTCTAAATCAGTGCCAAGGGCTTACTTGCAACACTACATTCGGCTCAGCACCAACCGTCTATGACTCTTACTGCCCGCGCGTGTTCACCGTTTGATCACTATTAATCGGCAAGTACGACTCAGATACCAGTGCTTCCTACGTATCTTCGGTGTAGCACTAAGCCAGTAGATTAGCACTAGGTTCGTTCCTCATCGCTCTTTATCATTTTTTCCCGAGTTCCCATGGTGAATTATGGCTGTACGGCAGAAAGGCATTGGTGATGAGAATTAATGTTGTCCTCTTGGTGATGATGATGACAAAAGCCTTATTCGAGGAGGCCGTTGAGTGGCAAGGAGTGTTTACGTCCAAATTCTCTCCTTCGGGAGAAACCGTGAAGCCTTATTCGAGGAGGCCGTTGAGTCCAAATTCTCTCCTTCGGGAGAAACCGTCTAGAACCGAACAGCAAGCGTTTCCGGGTGTTCATAGTGACATAGTGCTATTATGTGCAAGCCTTACAACCTCCATAGCAATCAGCAGCGGCAAATAAGCCTTAACTTGGTGCATCCCAAACCATACCCTTACAACTTATGAAGACACACTGACATAACGCTACCAATAAGGTCGACGAAAACTCGACAGCCTATTGTAATTTTCTCCATTATTGGGTTTATCAGGTAGGCTTAGCTCCGGGAAATGTGATAATCTTATTCCATAATCGAACACTAAACTGGACGTATGTAGAGGCAAATAATTATTTTCAGATTAAGGCGGTGTTGGTGGGAGACTCGGCGACCCCCCACTGTTAATTATCGATCCAACTGAGACACGAGGGGTTTACGGCACACTGTGTTGAAGAATATCATTTGACTCTTCCGTTAACACCACATGAATTTGCAAATGAGTGTTTGAGTTCATGGTTGGTCGTACTCTGGGCTTCCGTCAACTGACAACAGCGTAGGTTCCTATGTCGATCTTATATTGAGATCGCGACCTTATTGACCAGAAGAACCATTGTCGAAATTGAAAGCAGGAAAGGCCTGCTCAGTTTCGCCGAACCCCAGGACGGTCAAAGTTAAAGCCTCGTTTCGAGAAAGCATCAAATTGAGGCGTTTCGACAGAAACTTCACGAAAATTTGAAAATATAGAAACGTCTCACCTTACTGAGCAAGTTTGGATGAATCTTGTTATCCAAAATTGTTAGAATTTTCCTTTTGTATGGATATCTGTTATGTGAAACGACACACATGCCATTGTTTTCGAGCCAAGCTTGTAGCACCAAGATGATAACCACGTTCAAATGGACTATTAAAGTTTTTTTCAAAAATATTCGGAAGGACATCATGTTTCTTGTATTTAAACGCCTATTTTATCGATTACGGACCCTACTGGTATAGTGACAGAAGGAATCGGTGATGCAGTGTGGTTCCGAAGCGGCGTTCACAACATTACGATTGTGGTGATGATTTCGAGCATCATTACTTCCAAATAGCATTCACTTGTTATTTTGCTTCATAAAGTCCGAAAAACGAACAACACTTAACGAGAAGCAAGAATATCGTAAAATACTGCAAGATTTGGAGTAGTGGAGGAGTTTTTCGTCCGCGGTTATCGTGCTGGAATTAACTGACATTGTAAATTTCTCATCGAAAGTGGAACGATATTGATTATAAAAAGATTTGTGGGGAAGTGGGGGAATGGTTTCAAATCCACGGCTCTGTCCCAAATCGAAAGAAGCAGGATAAGACACTGCTAAAATAAAATCAAACACCAAACCGAATCAAAGACAAGCACATAAAAGAAGTTTAGTTCTGATTTAGGGGCAAACGATGTCACTCAAATCCCGAGGAGTCATCAGTCTAAAATTCATAGAAAACCACTGGGCACAATCAACCCCTGCCTTCAAATACGTTGCATGAAGAACACCCGGTAGCTCAGTTATGTGGCCGTGGTATGCCTGTTTTTTTTTAACCATCATTTCATGGCTTTCTTGGTTTGCATACCGATAGGGGAAACGAAACGGTTTTCGGCATGCAGACAAACGTGCCGGTTTGGGTGTCACGTTTACCAACTCGAAACAGCTCACATCAAGATAAGACATCTATCAAACGGCTTGATCGATAAGCGACCCGTGTGAACTCAAACGGGGTCAAAGGTCAAGCGAGGAGGCGTAAACTCCACATGACCCTGAAACGATGCGCAAGATGTAGCAATCGTATGTGCAACAAACCCGCACAAAAAAGTTTTGCAAGTGAAGATAGCTGTGCCTCCTTGACTGTTGACGATAAACAATGCTTTATCATCCTCATTTCTACTTCTAGCAGCTCATTTCAGGTTCCCGTTTGTCTACAGCATCCAATTAAGGGCCACAAACTGTTTGGAACTCGGGGAGGCAGGTACTAGCACTCACAAAAGTTCTTAAATCAGGCATAGCGCGCCGTCCAGACTACACAGCCGAGTTTGTTCACTTCGCCACAATTGTGCCCACCCTACATCGGGTGGGCAGGGACGGTCCTGTCCGTTGGTGTTACCAAGGCTTATTAACAACAAAAATAGGGAGAACACAGAGCGCCTCTTTTCGAGTTGGAAGCAGTTATACAGAGAATGCATTCTGATGGACGGTGTGCTGCCAAATATGTTCGTACCACTGCCATTTCTGATTGAACGTGTTCATAATCTCAAATAGGGTGATACGCGTACATCAATCAGGAGGGTGCTTCCTGCGTTTTACTTCAGCGTGGAGGAGTAAGGTGCTCATTTCTGATTAAATTATATCAGGATATGGCTCACATGATAGTTTATCCTCTAGAACGGAGGGCTGGGGTTTTCCTTTCGACAACAATACAGTCAACACCAACTTAAACATACACACAATGCGAAGACAATGAACCTTTTACCGTCGCTCGGTTTCTGACTAGGATCGTACAACGTGCAATGCATAGTCAAGTGGTAACACCCAGAATAAGCTCTTCTTCATTACTGAAAGAAATGCTGCGCAAGTGATTTGTAC
>NW_008751657.1:4871980-4888230 GCF_000715545.1 Opisthorchis viverrini | reverse complement strand
CATTCGATAAAGAGGATACTCAATTTGAATCTAAGCCCACTCTGTCACATTCACTCCGGCGGTGGCTATAAATATGAAGCAGTGATGCTTGGTGAATCCAGGTTATACGGGCTGTCACTGTGGTGACGTTGTCATTCAAAGAAATTTGAACACAATGACAGTGTTCCAGCGTCTGGTAAATGGAACTCATCAATCACAACGCGAAAGATATGTTTAAACCGTCAAAAACCAGTACCTTCTTGTGTAAAAAAACTAAAAATTAAAATTACGGAGACACTGAACTACACAATCAGTGGCTTGGAAGGTGAACTCCAAAACGAATGTCAGGTGTTTATATGGAATTTTTAAAGTCAAAACAGCGTAGTGGAGTAACTTGTATTCCGACGTTACGATCGCCGTGGGTGATCTTTTTCAAGGATTTCTACAATATTTGCCTTTGAAAATTTCGTACTATATACCACATGGCTCGCAATCATTGTAACACTTCGAGCCGAACTAGGCCCGGAATTGCTGAATATCAAGTGTCGTTTATAGGCTACTCACAACTGAAAGTAGTGCAAATTCAGTTTTTAAACGCATCTTCAGGGGACGCGAGCAAACAACGGTTCCTCGCTCTGAAGGGAGCATCTAAAGCGACGGAACGAAAGTAGTCTGTTTTGCGAGGCAGCAAATACAAAACGGTGGTCGCTCTAGGCTGGAGATATGAAGGATTATTAGGATTCAACAGGAGAGGCCATTTTAATTGATAAAGCACTTGGATGGGCCCTCATTTATTGTGTTAACCCCAAACAGCAGCCAGATTACGTGCTCAGGTCGATAAACCACTTCCGTCATAGGTCGATTTTGGAAGTATATCACACAAAGGTTTCCATTCTCTGCTGAGTTTCCAAACCACCCGCGAGCAGCTAATGCTGCTACGATCAATATGGTTCAGACAAACCTATATTCGTTTTTCAGAGATAAAGTAGATAGATTTCATAATGCACTACTCATAAGGTCGCTGAAAATTTGTCGACAGCCCACGATCGGTATCGCCCTTTTTGGGGCTCATCATGTAGACACCCTCCCGAGTTTCCGTCAACATTGTGCTCTAAGTATATACATGTATCGCGATATCTCGAATATCGTAGCAACTGAAATGTGAAGCGGCCTGGTGCAGCAAATTCAGTTGCCTGGAGACATCACGAACGCAAAATTCAGCTGGGTTCCAGGTTAGTTTATCGCAAAACCAAATTTGTTTGCAAATGAGAGTGTTTCGCTAGATAGATTTCATATTACAATGGGCGTTCCGATGGTGTGCATGTATGAACCTACTGAGATGAATATGTTAGAGGATCATTGTTAGCAGTAATTGTGAACTCGACTACAGTATGGCAGCACGTGGTTGATGGTTCAGAAGGCTCAGATTGACAATGAGGCCACCGCAGCTAATCAGAGACCTGCAACTGATTGGAAAAGTGCTTCACATGGAACATCAATGCCACATTCGGTTGTTCCTCTCTGATTCAACACGTGAATATATCCGGATCAGTAACTAAGATATTCAACGGCATTTGTGCGTAGAGTCGTGAAGCCTCATTCGTGCTGGTGTTCCAATGCGTCAGAAGGATCATTCGAAAAATGAGTGAAAGGGAGCAAAATACGGTGAAACCAAATATCATCTACGGGGAAACTGACACCAGAAACGAGGGTGGAAAAAAGATGAAAAATGAACGCGAGTGGACATGAGGTACACCTGCTATCTAGTCGCTATCGCGAAATCACCCAAAATATACAAAATACTGGGTTCAATGGTTTCCGAACAAGGGTCAAGAGATACGACACTCGAGACATTCAAAGAGAAAGCATGCTCGCTAGCTCGGATGTAGTAATCAGTTTTCATCAAGCAGGCGCTTCGTATATAAGACGTCGGGAGTTGAAATCTCGGCACGGTCAATGATGTGCACTGCTACGAGATCTACTAAAATTGAACCCTCAGTCTAATGCTTCTCCAACCTGGTGTGGACTAACAAGAATTACCACCCCAAGACGGAAATAGGATTGCGCATCCAAAAGTAATAAGGCTAAAAAACAGGGCAACTACTCAAACGCAGTCAGGTAGGATCCGTGTTTGAGGTTGTCGTAATAGGACCTTTACTGGCTCAAGGGAGCGCTGCATTATTCCTCGAGTTAGAGGGTAAAATTTAAAACTTAAATAGTGTAAACAATAGACGAAGCACACGAATTCGGCTAGGCCGGGTAGCCGGATCGGTTACTCGGTGAAAGCGGGAGAAATGTCGAGTCAAGTTCGTTGTGCTAGATATGCGTATCAATGAGCTTAGGGCACAATCTGTTCAAAGTCTAGAACGCACAGTAGAACTCAAATGAGACGCACTTTGTCGGCTATATTTAGGTTATGGACGAGCGTCCTACTAAGGCTGAAACTAACTAACTAAGCTAACTCTTCGTTTCCACTCCCCTTAACTTGGTGAGAGTGAGATCGCCCGTTCGATTGTTCATTAGTTTTAGTAACAATCATAGGTAGTTATCCCTGCGGTGAAACTCAAAACAAAACTCGGTGATCATTCTTTTCCAACTCGGCGTGGCACAAACACATCCAAAGGCCCATGAGTACGAGAAGAATAAATGCGCAGGGACAATCAGTTGGCAAGTACGATAACGAACACGATCAGCCACTGTTTGGTCACAGAAACTACGAGAAAACAGACTGAGTGGGAACTTCGGTAATTTACAAGCATAGCGAAATTTGAGATCGGTACTGATAGATAAACAAACTGAAATTAAGTAGTGGGCGTTAAAGTCTGAAGTGGCGATGTGATATTTCTCCACTGACACTCGTGCTGACAGTAGGTAGAACCTCTTCGAGAGGCTCAGTATCTTCCTCCTAAAAGAGTCCCCTATAAGGAGAGACCATGTATACTAGGTTCTGCAGTGCTTACTACTATTCGTGAGTAAATTTAATATTCATAGCCCGATAGTGGGTGTTTGGGGTACAACCGATTTCATTACCATATGCAAAGACGCCTCGGGGGCCACGGGGTTAAAGTTGCGGGATCTCAAAAACAGCATCAAAACGCACGGTGGCTCTAGCGCTAAAGACGCTTTTCATTAACATTGGATGCATATATTGTGTAAAAGCCAGCAGAAGGGTAAAATCCCTACAGACTTCAAAACTACTATGTCGTGCTTTTGTTTATCAAATCCATTTACACGGGCATTTATGGGTAAAAAGGGCAACACCAAACAATATTGACACAGATATACACAGCGTCTGATCATACTTTGGTTCCTAGGAAACAGAACAGTCCTGAGATGACGATTCTTACGGGGAATTGTTTTGACTTGCTACATAATTCAGCACTGAGTTAGGTGCAGGTGCGACCAAGGTCATGAACGTTACAAATACATGACATACAATATCAGTTCTTAAAGGATACGGAGGTGCGAATTATTTCCACCGATAAAAGTGTCAGATTCGGCATCATAAGAAACAAGTCCCCGCTGAGACTACGTCCAACAGATTTACCTAGTATGAGAAAGTTCGTTAGATGGACAGGGGCGAGATGGCCCAAGTGGTTAGAGTGCGAATTTACTGACCGGAAGGTCCGTGGTTAGAACCCGACCTCTGCCTCTCCACTTCCCTTATCTAGGCTTGGGCAACCTGGCAGTATCCCAGACCTCGTGCAACCTTCGGGTGGCATGGCAATTAGGCACTGAAAGGGTGCTACAGCTGAACGAATCCCGTGTGCTACTTGTGGATTCAGCTGACCAGTTTTGAGACGGTCAATAAATGCTCGCCCATTCACCGATTATTTGGCTTTGGCAGTGTAGTCGGCTTGGTTCAGTACCTTTCACTAGTAATAACACTCCTCCTTTTAGAACCCGACCTCTGCCTCTCCACTTCCCTTATCTAGGCTTGGGCAACCTGGCAGTATCCCAGACCTCGTGCAACCTTCGGGTGGCATGGCAATTAGGCACTGGAAGGGCGGTACAGCTGGACGTTGGATGGACAGACCAAATGTAGAACAATACACATGCAACTCGCTTCAAGGTGACGACTAAAGAAGACCTGTGAAGCATGAAAATAACAAACGACTCACCGAAAGATTTCCGTGAAGGACTGCCTCGTGAAGCGGTGTCCAACCGGCATGATCGCGCACATCTGGCGAAATTCCAGAAGAGAGACACTGTTTTACCTGTTCCAAATCTCCGCGGATGGCCGCTCGGTGAAGTAGACTTTCACCTTTGCTGTTGCGGCGAAAATTGTGAACAAGGCGAGTGAAGCTGGATGATTTCAGACGGGTCAACACACCGGCTTTGGCGGGGGGATTAGCAACTTCGGAGAGTTTCCTGTTTTTCGCAGGTCTGGTTCGACCAGATTTGCTGAGCACAGGGCTAGGCGGTGCGGGTTTAATGGTCACAGTTCTTGGAGAGTCCTGTTTCATCGGAGACATTTTAGAGTTATCCGTTAATGACGAGTTTTCTGGTGACGCAACTGGTGCAGGCAGCTGGACGGTCGATTGAGAATTCTAAATGAATGATAAAGTGAGGTGCAAGGAATTCGCGCACAGTTCTTGCGACAAGATTAGAAACAAAGTGGAATCTAGAAAGCGAAGCGATGGAAGTCCACACGTGGAAACTAACTACTTTACCTCCATAAGGAGAGAGGGTTTTTCTTGGGAGTAAGGGAGTAAGCAAGAACGGTCTCGCTCACTTGACACTTGATACTGGCTCACAGTGTTAGATCAAAAACTGGCTTGTCGAAGCAAAAACAAGCTTGGTCATGCATTCACACCAAGTATCGCAACCAAATTAACCAAAAAAGCCTCGTGTGCCACATGAGGTTGCCTTACAGGTAAACCAGAATGGATCGTGCTGTTCAAATATTTGGAACTGTCAGGTACTTCGCAGTGGTACGGTCACGATAGCAAAGGGGAGCTGGATACTCTGGCTCGGTTTGGTTCAGACGGAGATGAAAATGCACAACTGAGTTGTCATTGTCTCGCTGTAAACAGTAGATATGCAATCGAATAGTAGCAACTATATTTTGAACCGATTCTCTATGCAAAATGGTGGGTACTGGCGCCTATTTGCGAAGCATGTCGTACTACAAATGCTACGATTCGACCTGTCAACATCGGACAGTGTTTCTACTTTCTGGTGAGGAATTCCAAGTCACGTGTTTCACTAATATATTTGGTTTATATAATGAACAGAGAGGAAACTTTGATAAATTTTCAAGACAAACCACTTCTTCCTACACGAATTGCCCTAGTGCTAACTCCTACTCGCTGCTCACTGAATTAACTGAGAATTGTTCCAGGGAAATTCGGTAAGCAACCGGTGGATTTATTGCTGGTCAACGTTTCGTTTTTGGCACAAAGCATCTTCAGGCTAAGTAATAAGTTATCAGGTTGGTCGAGTTTTAGGGCAGACAGAACCAATCGGCGAGTTTCCTTACGGTTAGCGGACGTCATCATTGCTGGACGTCGGTCCGTCCGAAGTTCTCCTTTGTCAGTTGGTGAGGCTGACTAACACTTACGATAGACTGGTTAAGGGGGTTGTCGTCAAGTTGAATCCGGATTCTGAGGCCTTGCTTTCTCGGTCTAGGGTGCCTTAACGGAATATTCTTTTTGGATGTTGTCCACAGATTTTGTTGGTCTGTGTGCGATAAGGAGTGCCAGGATGATTGAATTTGGGTTGGGGCGTTAAGTGGATCTTATTCTGTATCGTACTTTTGGAGCCAGAACATATCGCTGGTAACCGTAGCATGCATCAAGTGATCTCGGCTGATCTGAAACCGTTTCCACACGCTTGCCAGTTCTAAATTCTTTATTCTGTTCACGTTTGGATGCTTGGCGATTTCCACCGCCTCGGCCATCAATAGTCCTCATCCCCAAATTTGCAAATTTTCCAAATTTATTATGTGCCCCTGTATCCAGTGCATACCCTGCCATTGCCGAATCTTTAACTATCACCTGATATGCATCTATGGGTGATCTGTTTATGCACCACTTCTGCTCGCCGATCCTGGTGAATAACTCCCTGGCTATTTGACCTATGTAAACCTTGGCGCAGTCACTACATTATATTTTGTATACACAATCCCTAGTCCGTTTAGCCGGACGGCAATCTTTCAACTGCACCGATACTGAGCGTTAAGTTTTCCCCTTCTGGAATGCTACTCTAATGTTAGCCGTATTTAACACTCTTCTAATGACTTCAGGTGTTCCTGTTTCATGTAAGACGACTGCTGTCCCGACCCAATGCTTGTTAGGTCTTGGTGCTCGGACCAATATCCGTCTCAGCTGTCGCTTAATTAAACCAACTCGATGTCTGCTTTCTTGAATTCGGGTTTTCACCTCAGGTTGTGCTTCTGTTCGGTCGATCTCTTCGCTATACAGTGCTCTTACTGACTAAAAATTGCTAAACTGTACTAGGATACATTGTATCAGGACGTGCTGATGGACAGTTTAAGACAACAGCATTGCCTGTTGGTTCACAGTAAACAGTTGCTTTTAACTTTCCATCAACTTCGTGTGTCATGAAGTCAAGGAAGGGTAGTGTACCCGAAGTGGGCTTCAATGTTAAACTTAATGTGAGGATCCAAAGTGCTAAGATATTGAAAGGGTTCGTTAACTTTATTCCACTTATAAAAACGGACGTGTCTTCTACGTAACACCAGGAGACTCTCGGTGAAAACTCGAATTTGGTTGAAAATTTCTGTTCAAAGTATCTCACGTACGTATTAGTCGAAATCGGGGACATTTGAGATCCCATCACTGTACCTTGTTCCTGAGAGTAAATAAGCAGGTCGACAACAAAGTGACTGAGGTTTAAGCATGTGTTGATGCCCTCAGCTATCTCGTCTGAGGCGAACCAAGTTCGTTCTTGCATAGTCGTGTCCACCAATAACAACCGCCTTGCTAGTTCCAGGGGAATTCGTAAATCATCCGCGCACATCCAAAATTCGTATTATTTTGCTGAAAGAAAAAGTGGCTGGGCTTTTTAGAAGCCAACGAAGTTCTCGTTAGTCAATCTGAGTGCCTAAAAACTCGATCAACCTGGTAACCTATTCCATTGGCCTGATGGAGCTCTTTGTCAAAAGCGAAACGGCACTCAGCAATAAATTCACCGACTGTTTACCATACCTTTCTGAAACGATCAATCGGTCCCAAAGATCTTCCAACCGATTGAGGTAGCGTTTAAAGCTACGCGTCGTAAATACAACTAGTACCGCATGAGAGCTCCAACCTAAGCGACCAGAAGCTTGATGCACTAACACTCCTGCACAACTTATGGGAGACTACGGCACGTATGGAGAGATACACTTTGATGGGCGACAAAAGGGAATCTGTAGACAGCTGTGAAATCCAGTCCGCTAGGGGAAGTTCGGCAGGAAGGTCAAAAAATGAGTCTCATGTCATTAGCAAAAAAGCCGTAAAAATAGGTAAACTAAACAGCTGTATCGAACGTCCAAATGGTCGGGATGAACCTACGTTCACCAACACACAACAGGTTGACCTTTTCGAAGAACTTCGGGTTCGACACGCCCCTTCGGCCACTTTGATTACCGATTCCAAGCGAGCTGAGGGAGGTCGGTGAGAAGCAACTTCGTTTCCTGGGATATGATCAGCTTGTGAGACGGAAGTTAAAATTGTGCAAGACACACGCACATTGGGTAGGTTCGACTTGAATGAAGTTTCTTCCACTGGAACATAGGCGGGAAGTACGGTCACACTGCTTTCGCCACTGGATTGGTCGGTCGACGGGACGCTCCTCCGATTCAAGCGAGACTTTCGGCCATCGACGCTCAATGTGTGAGTCCCGGAAGAAGATCTTGTAAGAACCCCGTCCTTTAGGCCCCGGCCTTCGCGTTCAATTGAGATACCACGCTTCACAGTAACTCTAGGTCTAAAAACAGGAGATATAATAGCACAACCAAAGTGATGGTCAGACATTTCTACTTACTGAAGGGACACAAAAATAAGCAACATCCGACCCAACTAGTGTAAGCTCCAAAGAGTGAAAAGGAACGGCCTGGGACAATTCTAAATATGTTTGGAATGCAGCTGACCATCCGGTTTCAAAGTACTTTGCTCAAAATTCAACCACCTGTACCCTTCTTGTCATCTCCGGATTATAATTCTACACGGCGTGACCTGCTCAATTGGCTCTGTACTTCATACGCATTCAAGTCAGTGTATTTCAAGCGAGGATGCCTTGCAGCGTCCGCTGAGCAACTCCGAGTCCCAAATACAAGGTGATGTGTCTAGATTACAAGAGATTTACCTAGAATTCGACTATTTACGGCTTTCAGCAACTTCGGCATTGCATTATCATATAGATGTTGGCCAAATCCCTACTTTTCTTGGTGCTCTTCATTGAGAAACTGGCCGGAAAGGTTTCATCACGTTTGTTGACCGAGAAAATTCTGTTTCAACGCGTCCTGCAATTCATCTAGGCATAGTTTTTTTTTCGCTCACGGATGATAACGAAGATTCATACACTGTCCGAATCTCCATTTTGCACGTAGCAAGAGTGCGACTCATCAGTAGGTGCTAACCATGGTCAGGAATACCGCACTAGCGATCCGGAAACACATCTGTAGAACCCACCAGCACTGTACACGTCGAGTGAAGTTCAGGATCAATGGAGAGCCATTGTTTTTTTCCATTTCCGTGATGCAAAAAATGGCTGGATACCAATTGAAAAATCTCAGCAATCAATCTGAAATAATCGTCGCTTCGGAACGAATCACCGAAAAAGCGAGGGATGGAAAGTTGTTCTATGGAGGCAATTGTCCCAGTGCAATTTTCGGCTTTTCAGCACATTTATATCTATGATATCAGTACACAATCCCGAGAGTACGAACTAGAGCAAATGCACTTTTTGCCACAGATAAGTATGCTCAAATGATTTCCTAGGGATTGACATTACTGGGACAGATTTCACTCCAGTCAAAGATCACTTCATTGGTCATAATGTATCTGATGGGATGAAAGCAACCGATCGAAGGATTCTTTCGAAGAGCTACTTCAGGCTACTACTGTGGGCACAAAACATGGTAGCAGCTATAATTCAATTCGGTTTTGCAATAATGTAATAAAAATAGGCGGTTCAAAGTAAAAGAGAACAAAAGAAATCCCACCTTTGAGCGGGCCATATGGGTAAGCTTTTTGCCGACGAGGTAGATGAGTAGGCTCTTTTGAGAACCACTCTGGGTTTGAGCGCCTGCTCGACAGTTTTACTCTCGGGCTCATGCGCGGGACTAAGTTCGGCAGATTCGGCGACAGGAACTTCGCAGGTGTTTTCTACTGGAACAGGAAAAAAAGTCGAAATATTGACGGGCCCAACAAAAGGTAAAACAATGATTTTCTACTCAATGCAGATGACCAATACAATGAAGAACAGATCTCGAGGACGCTCACATGGGATATATACACTATCACAGTAGTCCGTCCATGGAGGCCCTTATGAACTGAACAATTTGATTCTCTGAAGGGCGCGGATCAGTGTATGCAGACTAAGTCAAAAAGGTTTTGTGGAAGTCGAAGCAGATAGAAGGTTGACAACTTTAGACTGCTAGCTAGGTGAAAACGGTATACATGCTGGCAACGCGATCACTTATGACGACACTGTCAAAAGCAAAACAATACGGCTAGCTGAGCTGTCCCTCCATGAATGAACTTTCTGTTTGGTTTTGGTATCACAAGCGCAGTAGTACGGCTGTTTAACTTTACAGAACGAGAATGGTTGGAACAGCTGCATCCATCAGAGACTAGAAACCCATTTGAGCATAGATAGTGTTAGCTGGTTCCGATTACGCTTGCTGTTAGGGGGGAACGCTCTGTACTCGTAAGCCTGGACAGTTCAGTACTAGGAAAAAACGGCCACATGTGTTAGCCGAGCGAGAAAGACAGTAAATATGCAGCAAATAAACCGTGAGAAACATCTGCCATTCTTACCCGTCTCCACTCCCCCAATATGAGATTTTCACAGTTGAAATACATTTGCCCCGGGCTAAGTGGTTATGGAACACATAGGAGGCTTGAGAAGGAACTCACAAACCTGTCAGGATGTGCTGTTAAGGTGCGGAAAGCTACTGAGACGAAAGAGTTTAGCACAGGGCTGACTACTTCCTCCAGAATTAAAGTGATCGTTATTAAACACGTCGTTTTGGCACACCATAAATCATACTTGTCTGCCTCCCTGTGATTTTTACCACTCCTCTCTTGATCTCGCCATCAAAAAAACAGTTACCTTCGCGCGATCGCCTTTCAAGGATACACCAAGCGTTCTCGACTGAACAGAATTCACAATATGGACCAACAAATCCAAATGAATTTGTGGAATTGATAGTCACGATTTTGTGTGACAGGTAGAACCATAATGGCTTAATGTCATACGCCTGTCTAACTGGCTGTCTTAACGCATGAACACACTGTTTCTTTTCGTGAAGTACTCAAAAATGACTCGTTCACGTTGCGAAGATTTTCCTAACCCATTACAGAGCCGCTGTGACGGCTTCCCTTTCGGTAAACGCTGAAAAGATTCCGATGATTCTAAATTGGATTGTGCCTGCAAATGAGGTACACTGAGATGTACAGCTTACCGCTAGTTCATTCTTGGTAAGAGTCATCAGCAGTGCACAACTTATCTCTGTAGATGTTTGAACCTGCAGTGTTCCGATTCATACAACAAGCACCTGATCAGTAATGTCAGAAAGAATATATTATCACTATCTTTCAGTCTCAGTTCATGTTACGTGATCTGATGATAACTAGAGTGACTGCTCCTCAGTTGGACGACACGCGAATTAAGACATTTTCTTTGTAGTTTTTCTTTATAAGGATAATGACCAGTAGCGTATCAAGCCATCTAGTCCATCCAGACTGAAAATTCCCTTCTAAATAGTTGTCACTCTCCAAGCAAGATGGTCCTCGATTCACTTTGGGACTGCGAGGATAGGTCGACCTTAGATGCATCCACCAACTAACTAGCCACGGTTCTAATCCTTCAGCTCATTAATTCTATTCGCCTCCGTCTCTACCAACAGTACCTGAGTGAACCGGCGTAAAAGTTGTCAATTACAGATTTCAGTGGTTGCTGTGCTTCTGTTACCTAATCCCTCTTTTTCATACGTCAACGATTATTTCAGTAAGATAGCAAAATTGGTGAATTATTTGTGAACCAACTTGTTTAGGGAACAAAACTCGTCAGTAAACATTAGTTATGATCTTAAATTTCAACACACACTACTTAAAACAGTTCCTATGAGCACAGCGAATGACGGAATACTGCGGCCACGATTCTACCTTGGGTTGACTATGCTGCGACAGCTTCCTTACACGCACAGCATGTCTGACGTCTCTACTGGTTTCTGCATTCATTCTTAAAAGTTCGTATACATTCAACACATTCGAGCAGACTCTGCTCAGATCTCAGGACAATAATTTGAGATGAAGTGGATAAATGTTTAGAAAACAACTGGCAGTGTGCAAGCAACGAATGGTATCAAACTTTCTCGGTCATTGGTACCAATATGAGCTTGAAAGATGGATTCAGAAGAGACTGAAATCCTTTATCAGTCGCCGCAACGTTGTCAAAGGTTAGCTTGGTCATTTGTGTACAACGTAGGTAAGTCATTCTAATGGTTCGGTCTCATTGTGCAGGACAAGTAGTTTTTAGAGATGCATGTTAACGGAGAGATAAACTCTGGGAATGGATTTTTAAAGAAGGAGCTTATCATGAAGGAAGCTACTCACAAGGTTGCTGGAAACTCTTCGACAGACCACGACTGGTTTCGCCCTTTTTGGGGCTCATTAGGTGAGCGCAGTCCCCGAGTTTCCGTCAACCTTATGTTCTACTTGAACTCGAATTGGACTGTTTCCGGGAAATACACTCATTTGCGAATCAATTAGGTTCTCACGAGACTCAACTGAAGCTCTCGTTTATGATATTCTACAACGGAATGTGCTGCACACAGGCCGCCTCATGATTCAGTTGGCACGATATTCGATATATCATTCGAGAAGCTTATCAGCGCGATGAGCCAGGATAGTGAAGATAGTTACCACCTTACGTGGCTATTCAGTTCGTCAAAGATTTATGAAGAGCAAACCGACGCTGGATGACGGTTTCTGAAGCCAGGCAAACCATTATCGGGCGATTCGGAGATAAACTGAAAATTTTGAGGTAAACGGAGGAGGCAGACTCTTTTGTGGACTCACGAGAATAGTATTACTGTTTTTTGGCCTCGCTTGTCCGTCGAATTCGCTGGACATTGATAGAAATTCTTACGAGCCTGAAGGGCGACTTGATGAGTATCAAGCCATAGATCTTAAAATTTACAGGTGGCTTGCTTTTCTAGGACTAACTAACTACTAACTTTGTACATATCACGGAAATTCTCCTCAAGTCACAACCGAGTTGGGAAAGAAGTTTATGATAATATGGTATTACGGTTCCAAATAACGTCAGAACTGTTTACTAGCTATCCAAGATAGTTTATATGTCATGGATGTCTAAGAGAAGCGTCCCCTCCTTAATTATTCCAACCTCCTTCCTGGACAACTTAAACATGGAAATCTGGAAGTTGCAACTCTGATGCTTTTGGTCAAATGTGTGGGATTTGTGTGGTCCCCACTAGGAACGTCTCCTCAAACAAATCGGAAGAAAAATTTATGTGATCGAGCGAAAATGGTCCCAGTTTTCAGATAAGACGTACTAGCTAGGGGCTCATTATATGTGGGCTCTGCGATTTATATTAGCCACTGAAACATTCTAGTTTTCAAGTGCAAGCACGTTTATTTAATCCTATCACAGTTGCCTCAGGGAAACGAGACTGAGGCAGAATGGTCTTCACCCACAAGGTCATTATTGAACACACAGGCAGAAAAGGACGTACATGATCCCTGGAGACTGGACTCAGCACATGTAGGAGGAGAGTCCTCTGGAACATCAGTGGAAGAGTTCATTGTCAGTTTCTTTAACCGGCGAGCAACTAATACTAGCTGAGCAATTTGAGGGTGCAATTGAAAGTCACGAGGACGAACGGGAACGCCACAGACGGGGCAAGAAGAACATTGAGGTGAACTCTTGCTGTCTGAACGACAATTGTTACAAAGTAGATGATCACAAAGACCAGTGGCAAACGGCTGATGCAAGGCTGAGTTACAGTGATCGCAGCGAAGCAGTTTCAGGAGTTTTATAACCGCACTGAATGTTTCAGGAAAGCTCTTCATGGTGCTTGGCTGAAATAAAAAAAATAAACGGTGGTTGATCAGAACTTTGCCTCGGTCCGAGGTAATTATCGTTATCATGCTTAGGGATTCGGCAGTGCTTAGCTCAGTTCGCACTTTGGGTACCGTGTTATGGAGGCTCGTAATAATCTAATGATCTTTCGGATGCGGCATCGTTTCGACTTGCATTTGCAATGAGACTCAAGGGAAGTATGAAGGCTGAGATACTTCCAAGCTTTTCCATGGAGGAAAATGTTAGTAGCTCAAGTAGCGTAGATGGTCGTTGGTTTTTTCGTTGAGTGGGGTAATTTGATTGCAAACGTTTCATCACCAATCGAGGTGACATCAGTGCGTTGTTAGAGAGTGCGGTGGTGCGTAGCGATGGGTTGGTGGTTGTTGCATCACTACGCACCACCGCGCCCTCTAACAACGCACTGATGTCACCTCGATTGGTGATGAAACGTTTGCAATCAAATTACCCCACTCAACGAAAAAACCAACGACCATGCTTCCAAGCTGTTCAAAAGGCTGGGGTTGTGTTCGAACTACGGAAATCCCTGCCAACGATATCGCGTCTTAACTGGGGGATATCTCGAACTCCCAAGAACGTCCGGTTCAAGGGCTTTCAGGCAACGAAGAGGCGTTAATGTCTGTTAAATACCATCCGATAAATTGTATGTAAGGGGTTGTGCGCAACTCGACAAATCATAATTCACTAAATGGAAACCGCTACACAGAGGATACCGAAGTGCGCTGAAACAACTCGGGAATATTGAGCTGTATATAGAAACCCGTTGTAATGCGGCTCAGGAAATCACAAACACTAATCACCGGAATCGTTAACCGCTAAAAAGGTACCCTGAAACCGTGTTACAGTGGGTGTACATTTAGAGCCCACTGAACTATATGGAGGTACAGTTTCCCGAACCGGGATGACCAGATGGGTGGAGCTCCAAAACACACGCCCTACTGCTACTCCATATAGAACGGTGTACTGACGTATGGCGACAGTGTTCTCCCATATGTCACCATCACCATCGACAGCATGACATCGGTGTTCGACACTGATGCTTCACTGCCGTATGTAGAATACACGAGCCGCAAACAAGCAGCCACCCATAGCCACGTGGTCAGTCTTTCGTATCAAGGGAATTATTCAGGACCTCAGCGAACTTTTATTGGGATTGGAACACCACAGAAGAAATTACGTGCTCCACTAGCCACAATAGACATTACGTTCTGCCTCAAGCAAGGGTTAGCCAGAGAACTAGTACTGCCTTATTTCATCTCCAAATATTCCGTTTTCTCCGCACTCTACGCCAGCTCATCAAGCTAACCTGCTCATTAAAAATGGCACTGATAATTTTGTTCTATAGTATCCTTCAATGGCGCAATTCCCCCACTCTTGATACTTGGAAATCACTCTTCAAACTCGTATTAGCTTTAACACCTTTTATTCATGAGTTTTGTTGCCAGTAAACTTACCTGTTTCGTCGAATACCTTCAAACACCTTATATTAAGGCACAGTGGCCTTCGCTTGCGAAACGGTTCGCAAGACGCAAGCATTTAGAGCTCTTGCTAGGTGACGTGTATGAAGGGTTGTTACTTGGGCCTTTCTTATCCCTGGTTCATGTTGGCCAGTTTTTCTTAGTACAGTTTATCTCTTGGCGGGTGGTAACCGCAATTAGAGCTTTCAGAAGAGGGCTAATCCGACATGGTTCTCAGAGCCATGTTAGGCCCGAACCTTAGCCCCACATTTGCGAATGAGCCGCTTGGGGTGGTAGACAGGTATGTCCACCTGGGTAGCTGCATCAAACCTGGCGAATGATATTTCCGTCCGGATTGGGAAGGCCAGAACAGCTTTTGTTAACATGCGTCACCTGTGGAGCGGGCGTGACATCAGCTTATCTGTCAAGGGTCCCGTTTACAGTGTTGCGGTGCGACCCATATTGATACACAGGTCAGAAACGTGGCCGCTGTGCGCCGAAGACGTTGAAAGACTTTCAGTGTTTGACCACCGATGTCTTCGGAGAATTGTCCGAGTCTGGTGGGAACACCGGATTAGCAATGCTGAAACACGCCGAATGGTATTTGGAAGAAATAAATCGGCCACAACAGATGAACTGGTCACACTGCACAGGTTTGGCTTGGCCAAGTGCTCCCTATGTCAGTCGGCCGACTTCCTCGAAAAGTTCTTTTTGCAGAACCACTCGAAGGGTGGAAGCGAGCCAGGGAAGGTCGAACGGTGACTTGGTAGCGAAGTATAAAAGCCATTGCCAGCAAACTCGGCTGCGCCGGTCATTGGCATTTTCTTGGAATCGGGACTCTGAGATGGGCCACATCAGTGACTGGAGACATCGTCAGACATGACCCAGCTGCGCCCTCAACGGCGATCGTGCATCCAATCTATTGTCTTCAATTTTTATCTTCCTTCCCGACTCCCCCACTCAAAGGTCTACTGACAAACCATGTAACTAAGCACCAACTTATCGCTTCCCGCCTCCAATGCACAGCTACCTGCCCTACCTCCCGAAATCATCGATAGACGAAATTGTGGCATCCACAACTACTGTACGACAAGTACGCGGTTTCTACAGCTGGTAATGATGATGACTTGAGTGCTGTGTGTGGGTCATTCAGTGGTGCTAAATTTTGCTCAGGTGCTGAACCACTTGTCACAATCTGAATGTGTTATGCCCTTCATGACCGTAGCATCACCGCTTGGGTCGCCGCAGTTGAATATCCCGGCTGGAGTTTGACTGCGGTTTCCTGCAGGGTGCATCTATCTAGGAACTATCCCGTTACCTGATCACGCTTCTTACGTATCAGTATGACATACTTCCGCTGCTCAGCTTGTGTACGTAAAATTATCACTTTCCAATTACACAAAAATTAACGATAGGCAAATATCATTATCAAGCATCAACCTATTTATTTTTCAGTTGCTCGGAGACTTTTGTCCGGATTCGGCTTTCTGGATTTCATCATCATCATCATCATCATCA
>NW_008751657.1:4868016-4871970 GCF_000715545.1 Opisthorchis viverrini | reverse complement strand
TCCGAGCTAGTGGTTAATAGCATCGATTTTTTAATGAGAAGCTTTTGTTGCGTTTGTCTGACCCTGTTTACACCTGTTTTTATTAACAGCATGCTCCGTAGGTGGCTGTTCCTTCATGAAGATAACTTCAACCGGCACAAATGAGTTTACAACCTCCCTACTTTGTCATAACGATGTTCCCCTAAGTGGTTCCCCACATTTGTTTGGAGAGGATAGCTCCCGTAGGAACTGACCATTGGTCCCCAGAACCAAAAGCTGCGACAGTTTGGTTATTTGTGACATGCGCCGAAGAGTGCTGATTCCCGTGCTGTAATCAGAGTGACTCAAGCAAAGAGGCGGTCAATATTTGGCCTAGCACAGGAGTTATGAAAAGTCTGGGTAGCGTCAGTGTGACTCGTCTTCCAGGATGGGATCTGCATGACCCCCACTATGCCTGGCTGAAGATGCTGCAGGATATGACTACTACTCGATGTCAATGACGTTCTTATTATCAGTTCCCACCCCGATCGTCTGGATCAGTATCTGACTTTATAGGTACCTATGACTGATTGTAGTAGGCTAGCACTAGATGTTTTCTCAATTCACTTTTATTCTCTCCTTCACGACAAGGTCTTTAAATAAATTATGGTTCCTAGCCATCATCATCATCATCATCGACAGCATGACATCAGTGTTCAACACCGATGCTTCACTGCCGTACTTGTACGTGGGCTGAGATACTGCCATGGCGCCCACACCTAGACAGGAGGACGATTAGGGTCCTCAACCAAAGCCTTTGGCTCAAAAGCCTAACCGCAAGGCAGCGGTGTTTGGCGGGAAATGCAAATGCATTACCATTTCTACGGAACAAGTCGCCACATGTTCCAACCCCCAACCTGGAGGGCCAGGAGACTGTGTTCGTCAGACCTCTAACCATTGACCAACCTGGTATGAGAGACTCTGTGAGCGTCGCGGGACACTCTCCAGTATAGCTCAATAGATCGCTGAGGTGCGCAAACCGTCACACCACGGTAAGGTCCAGTCTCTTCGTGATGCTTCCTAGCCAAGCTGTCGGGATATGTGCAATCATGTCAACTCCGCAATAGGCCGTAAATTATCGCTCCCAACTCGAGTAACAGATCCGGACTCCTTAGTTAAATTCCCTCGGTACTATGAGAAAACGCATTAGATACAAAACAAACTCATGTGTAAGTCGTCGGACATTCCCATAACCCTTGGGTCCAACAACGTATGCGTTGATGACGGTGCATTGTTCGTCTCAAAAATCTTATTTTATTCGATTTAGCTAAAGCAATTTCTGCCATTGATGGCGTCGCTATTTGTTGTCAGAAAATTCGCAGTATTTGAGGGTATACAAGTGATCGGATAAGACATCCGTACAAGTTTATTTGATGGGCTTACCCAATAAGTGGTTTACCTGCCGTCTTGGATTCGATGCAGCCCCGCTTCCAGTTGATCAACTACAGTAATAGCAAGGCACGTCTTACAGCTTCACAGGTTGTGGTCGTTGAGTTGGTAGGAAACGGGAGAAATCACAGTCTGGGTACTATAGAGCCAACGGTTTGGCAATACCAGTGGACTGGGCAGAGGAGCTATGTTTGAAGATGGGGCATAAGAACCAGGATCTCTGGACATCGCCGTATACTTTCGAATAATGTATGAACACTGGAACCAGGGTATCATGGAGGATGCAGCCTGACGTGCACCTGTGAAAGAGGCACACTTGAACAATGAACAAAGATGTAAGAGGCTCCTTGTGAACGGCTCGTACTGTTTTGGAACTCAGCTGAAAAATAGTTCAGTTGTCCCACTATTATCTGGTGCCTTGAAACCTATTTTCACTGAAGCGAACTGATTTTACGGATCGAATTCGTCCCAGAAGGGACCTCCTTTGATTGTTATCGTCACATAATCCTTCCAAAGGGGAGTAATCATACTGTGGATGCAAGGCACGTGGAATAATGTTGAATTAATACCAAACCCATGTAAAAGCAAGTTGTATGTCTTACGCAGAACGTTGATAGAAACTGAGAAGTAGATCCAAAGCACCGAATCGAAGAGCTTTGTTATTGTTACGATAGGGTAGCATTCCACGACGCCTCCACATTGCCCTGTAGGATTGATCGACTGTCAAATAAAAGGTGTGTGAAAAACTGGCCTGTCCAGCTTGAACTGTTTTCAGTTGAACGTTGCTGGTCTGTTTTTAGTGCACTTAGTACATTGCTTCACCTGTTATTCGTGTATCTCTTCAACATGCTTCACCCTAATCTCGTTGATGTTGCCACTTCACTCGCCAGCTTTTGTTAATTTTGCGTTTACTTTCTGAAAATTTGCAGCTGAATTTCATTTTTACTCCTATTGGCTATTCCGTCCTCACTGTTTGTTACCAAATTACCATCTAGCCGACGCCTTCGTCCGGTTCTCTTGTCCACGGGACTCACTCGGCCTCAGCAAGCGACGTTTACACGTGTGGCTGCAATGATTCACGCGCAAGTGGCAAACAGTATATCTCCTGAAGTTACTCACGTTATTACGGGTGCCACACAAGAGCTTCCGGATACCGAACGCTTTGGTCAAAAGTCCCTATCGCGCAGTTCTTCTGCTTCTAGGGCAGACGTTGGATCCAAAGACTTGTTTCGGGCGAACTGCCCTCGAACGCTGAAGTTCAGGCAGGTAAACCACTACAGGATGTTGGATCCAAAGACTTGTTCCGGGCGAACTGCCCTCGAACGCTGAAGTTCCTGAATGCTGTTTTACTGGTAACTGATATTATATGGATTTACCCTACTTATGCCACATCTCATTCTTTTACTGTTATGGTTACTTATAAAGTTGTCAGTAGTTTGTTCATCGGGGAACAGGCCGGCTGACACAGGACAGTGCACAGCATAATAATGCGGGCATCCTCACAGTCGTCTATAGAAATAAATGTATAAGTGGGTTAAGAGATACCCACGAGTGAGGTATGAGTTGCTGCACGTCAATATAGAACTTCCTCCAGTATTGGGGTTGATATGAGCACCTCAGCATATGATGTCTAGTTAGCCATAGTTTAAAGCATCTATAAGGTTGAGGGTTTCATTGGGGAAGACTCGGTAGACCCGAATAGAACAGTCCTCACACGTATTATTATTATTATTAAAATTTAGTCAGTAGTAATCATATCACGAAGCATGTGTGAGTATTTACATTGGACTAATTTGCAATCGTGCGTGTACAAATCGCTTGCGCAGCATTTCTTTCAGTAATGAAGAAGAGCTTATTCTGGATGTTACCACTTGACTATGCATTGCACGTTGTACGATCCTGGTCAGGAATCGAGCGACGGTAAAAGGTTCATTGTCTTCGCATTGTGGGTATGTTTAAGTTGGTGTTGGCTGTATTGTTGTCGAAAGGAAACCCCAGCTCTCCATTCTAGAGGATAAACCATCATGTAAGCCATATCCTGATATAATTTAATCAGAAATGAGCACCTTACTCCTCCACGCTGAAGTAAAACGCAGGAAGCACCCTCCTGAACGATGTACGCGTATCACCCTATTTGAGATTATGAACACGTTCAATTAGAAATGGCAGTGGTACGAACATATTTGGCAGCACACCGTCCATCAGAATGCATTCTCTGTATAACTGCTTCCAACTCGAAAAGAGGCGCTCTGTGTTCTCCCTATTTTTGTTGTTAATAAGCCTTGGTAACACCAACGGACAGGACCGTCCCTGCCCACCCGATGTAGGGTGGGCACAATTGTGGCGAAGTGAACAAACTCGGCTGTGTAGTCTGGACGGCGCGCTATGCCTGATTTAAGAACTTTTGTGAGTGCTAGTACCTGCCTCCCCGAGTTCCAAACAGTTTGTGGCCCTTAATTGGATGCTGTAGACAAACGGGAACCTGAAATGAGCTGCTAGAAGTAGAAATGAGGATGATAAAGCATTGTTTATCGTCAACAGTCAAGG
>NW_008751657.1:4866334-4867522 GCF_000715545.1 Opisthorchis viverrini | reverse complement strand
GCTGTTTTGACTTTAAAAATTCCATATAAACACCTGACATTCGTTTTGGAGTTCACCTTCCAAGCCACTGACTGTGTAGTTCAGTGTCTCCGTAATTTTAATTTTTAGTTTTTTTACACAAGAAGGTACTGGTTTTTGACGGTTTAAACATATCTTTCGCGTTGTGATTGATGAGTTCCATTTACCAGACGCTGGAACACTGTCATTGTGTTCAAATTTCTTTGAATGACAACGTCACCACAGTGACAGCCCGTATAACCTGGATTCACCAAGCATCACTGCTTCATATTTGTAGCCACCACCAGAGTGAATGTGACAGAGTTGACTTAGATTCAAACTGAGTATCCTCTTTATCGAATGTTGCGTATTTGTTACCTTCTAAATATATCGCGGTTTGGGGCGTTTTTTAATCATATTTACTCTCGTTTACTTGTGAATGTTTTTATAACCCTTGGTCAAACCAATTGTTTGCACCTTTCACAGATTGCAGAGGCTCTCATTGATGCAGGTGCGACGGTCGATATACCTGGAGGTCCAGATTTGGACACACCATTACATGACGCCATCCAAAATGGGCAAGCCAGTTGTTGTGAGCTGCTTCTGTCACGTGGTGCGAATCCTGTGGTATCGAATGGTCTGGGGAAAACTCCGCTGCAGCTGATTGAGGACCTTCTGAATCGTACGGTCGGTGAAGAGAAAAGGTCAAAGCGACTTCCGGGTCCTCATTCAGATCCTATAAAATCCTTAAAGACTGTGAGAGCGCGTATTTTAAAAGCCATTGAATGCAGGAATGGGACAAACAAGGCTGAAGAAGCTGTACCATTGCATTCAGAAAAACAAGTCGGATCGGTGATCCTTTCAGCCAGGCATTCGGCCTTCGTCGAACGGTAAGCGAACGGCGCGTTTGATTCATATCAACTGAGCACATCAAGTTGCTTTTATCAGCCTCTGTGTTTTCTTGCATTGTTCAAATCAGCTGCGGTCAAACGAGTCCAAGTGGAAAATATTTTTTTCAAGAAGCAAGAGATAGTCAACCGACTACAGAGCGCTTGCGTTGATTGCTGGTGTAGCATCTTGCATTTGTATCTCTGGTCTGGAATATAGAGGAACTCGTAACTGAACCCAGTATTGCTTGCGAGCAGAATTTCAGTCATCCTTGTCTTCACCACCCCTGAACCCTAAGCATCC
>NW_008751657.1:4844753-4866324 GCF_000715545.1 Opisthorchis viverrini | reverse complement strand
CGCCAAGGTGGCAGCTTTAGGTCGGGATTTCGATCTGGTCTCACTAATATCACTGAGCCATTGGGCTTTCTTCTCGTGTAAACCGATTCTGAATAGCTTCTGGGGGTTATAGAATCCTCCATGGTCCCTAACAGGTCGGAGACGGCCTTCGTCACCGCGACCCCGTGGTTCTTCAGTCTCAAAAATTTTTCGACCCCACTATGTCTGGTGTGTTGCGAAGATTAACCATCTGCCAATATTCCATGCTCGTTTGACTACCTAATCTTGAGCATGGCACTGATGCCATCTGATGTGTCACATGGTTTGGATTTCAGTGATAGGGATACTGACGAGCCAGGTTGAGGCAGCTAACTTCGGTCATTCTTGGGGTCTTCGTGCTGTGTGAACACCGCTGTGTTCAGTGAGTTATCTCTGGAGAAAACCGTCATACATCCAGAGCTGTGGTGCGGTTCAGATTCATTCCGTTTATTCTAGTCATCGCTGATTCGATGCCCACGGTCGGCTTCCTGTTTATTCGCTGGTTTTGGATTTGATACGTTCGAAGTATGCAACTGGATTCGATGCGCTCAGCATCGAAGCTAGGTTTCGCCTTGCGCTTCCTTTAGAAACAACCGGTGTTGCTTCTACCAAAACGCATTACATATGTAAACGGTCTGCGTGTCAGCTCTATAGAGTAGTACTTGAACTGTCCGCGCCCTCACGCACACATCAAGGCACAGTGCTGTGCCACCTTCGAAACAATTGACCAAAGTTTTGGTCATCAGTCATCACCAGGATGATTCTACGTCCTAAACCCAGTTTTTTTTTACAGAACTGCAGGTCGAACAGCCATCTGGCACAGAGTGCGACCGGATATGCCACGACATGGCTCATGTAGTATCATCAGAGACAGCAATACCAGTGTTGATGCTGAGGATTCATTGTCATAGTATGTTTCATTATTTTGTAGAATCTCCCACAGGATTCAGCTGATGCGACCTGGTCATTAATCAAGCACGGTAACAGTGGCACGAAGCCGAGTACATCACAGCCTAGAATGTACCAAGGCAGATGCTACAGTGCTTCCCCGGTTGACAGAATCGATCACTCATGGAATTTGAGTAAAAACTGCAGAGATTCCAGTGGGGAACGGGCACCTGTTGTACTAGCCGATATAGTTTATCAGTGTCTAGATATGCTCAGAAGACCAAAGAAATGCTTGCGCAATCCGTCGGCGTTCACGGTGTACACCCGATCACCCTGGAACTCTACCAAGGGTGGTCGTCTGTATGTGGATTGTTATCCACATATTCATTCAGTGCACATGTTCAGGTAAGCAGATTCCGACTGCCGGTCGTTCATATGTGTGGCTCACCACGACGATCGACTTGTTATAGTTAGCTTCAATAGGCAGGATTCGCACGACCTACGAAAGTCTGACTGACAAGTGTGCACCAGCAACCTCCGTCTAGACGAGAATCCGGAAAAGGTGGTTTTTGGTTTGAATCGACCATGAAAAATTGTAACTATGACTTGACGATTGGCGATGTTTGGGTCGTGCGCGACAAATTGCGCCGCTTGGACAATCCTGTTTGTGGTCTGCATGGTGTCCGAGAGGCCTTGCACGCATCTGGACCCATGGCTGCCTGTTTGTGATGCTAGTAGTTTGAATATCTTGTCGTCCATGACTGTGCGGTTGTTTAGTTTGTTTGCAAAGTAGGGTGATGTAGAGCAGGGAAATTCAACGTATCAGTGTAGCGGAGTTGGATGCCACCTGCGGCATGTGGTAGCCCCCGGTTACAATCGTGTTGGTCAGTTTGTTTTACGCCTCCATCCGTAGTGTGTCACAAGAATGTTATGATATCGCTGTTAAACATTTTGTGGGAATGATGTCCCTGGTGAATGCCATTAAAATGATTGTGGTGCTTAAGAATAGGTCACAGCTGAGGAGCCGAAGTCAGCGATGCCTGACGTTTTTTCACGTCTTACAAAGTTTTGCCAGGAGTAACAAGTTTAAGGAAGTGAACCCCTCCGACAAATAAGTTTTGTTTGCCCTGTCAAAGTGAATGGTGCACCGTATAAAAGTGAGTGAAGCTGAGGTCTATGCCACCAGTATCAGAAGTTGTAACCAAGTCGTACCTCAGTAAGCATTAGACTTCCAACCTGAATACCCGGGCGAATCATACTCGGAAGCAATATTACCCCTGGTATTGAGACAACGAGCCGGGTCGAATAAGCTAATAGGTATATTAAGTGGAAACTACCTTAGTCGCCCTCGTCTCTCACATGTATTTAGGTAAGTAGCAAGAGGAATGAGCAGTTAGAGGCAAAGTATGGAAGAATCCTTAGTATTCCGTTGGTAAGTGGACGACCGAAAGTGCGACTCTGTCGTCTCAATTTGAGTTTTTGGGTCGGCTGACACCATACGTCCAGGGGCGGGTCCGTTGAAACCATAGCAAAAGTGTTGAGTTGTCTCGCTGCACGAAATCGCACCTGGTTTTCAGCGGCAGCAATACACTGCAATTCGGACAGTCAATGAAACGCTCATGATCATTTACGAGCTCTTGGTTATCGCCATGTCGCTATATGGTCTTTGCTGCTGAACCATGTCTAACCGTTAGCTATCGGTGCTGAGAATATAGTGTTAGTAGAGACTGTCCCAAAAGGCAAACCACCTAAACTGAGTGTTGCTCAGAATATGTCATCAGATATTTGCGAGGCAATTGTCCGTTTCGGTTCGTCTGACCTTATTGCACGCCATCGTTTCTTGCGGACATTTTCCGATCATGTTTGCGCAAGTCAGGTGCCAAGCTGTGTTGTCGTTTTTACTATCGAAATGCGGAACGCGATCTCCATATCTTTGGCTGCCTGTGGTAAAGGGATTTCCTCGCTAGCCACTGAAGCACCTGTGAAGTGTAATGGCCAACCCAGCCCAGCACCTTCAATACCATCACACACAGGCGCACCCGAAAGAGTCCTCTTCCGGTGTACGAGAACAAAATGCCTGGGATAGACGAGACGCCTGTTTTGTAGGAGGAAAACTATTACCTGCAGCGTATTAAACTGCATGATTACATGGTCGTCATCCTCACTGTGGGCAGCATGATAGTGTTCAACCTTGATGATTCTCTCCAGTACAACCATGATATATTTGAGAACCTTATAGTATATAAGATTAAATGTGGACAGGAAGTGAACTTAGTGCTGCTTTACTGCAATCAATCCGAGGTGCCTACACCTCCAAAAACTCATTGAGGTAATCTGGATAGAAACTGACAACACGAACGTCATTCACATCGATTAGCAGTCATCTTGCAGCGTCTCCGACCAGGCGCAGTAAGGATCACGCGGTTTCCACCCTGAAATTCGAGCAGCACCGACAGCATCCAAATGTCTCGTGGTCCCTTCCATATCCGTCTACTAGCTCAAGGGTTGGCCACCTCTCTGGTTCCGCCACTCTGAATTGAGCGTGGAAATCAGCACTCTCAAGCAAACGACGGTTCGGCATAACAATACATAGCCTAATCAACGCAACTTTTGGGGCTGGTCACATTTTCAATGCACGTTTCTGTAGCTCAAACAAAAAACTCGCTTTCTAATTGCCTCATTACGGATTCACCGACACCAACCCAAACGAGATATGGTTCTGAGACAATGATTGTCGAACTAATGAGGACGAGTCAGTTTCGCTGCTCGAATAGCCCAACCCTCACAGCCATACAACAAAATAACCCGCAGTTATACACACGTCCTTTGAGACTCAGGGATACACCACTTTAACGCCATAGGTATCTCAATTTAGCAAACGCGACCCAAGCCTTACAGATTCGTGCATAGACCTCATCTGCCATACTACAATCAGAACTAGTACGAATTCTAAGATAAGTAAACCGCTACACAACTTCGAGTGCTTCACCCTGGACTGTGAGTGGCATGCTGAGTGACTTCGTACCCACGAGCATGGTCTTACACTTTGTGGGTTTAAAGTGCATACCAAAGAACGGGATGACCTTGGTCAGTTCATCCAAAAACACTTGTGCCTTCTCCTCTTCGAAGACGAGAACGATATCATCTGCGTATTCCAGATCGTCAAGGTTTTCGTCATAGGCTATTTGAACACCAGAGCTTTGAAGGCCTCCCAGCGTTCGTCTCATTACTTCATCGATTACGAACTTAAATAAGAATGGAGAGAATGGACACCGCTTTATGTACGGACGCTTTTGGAAATTCAGTAATACTAAAGTTGTAGGTCATTTGTACGTATGGCGTTGTTGTAGCACCTGACAGTGTGAAGCTTCGGTCAACACAACCCCTACCAGGCCGGAATCCCGCTTGCTGCTCTCAAGTTAGTGTTTCATTAGCCACCATAATGTGACGAAGTACAAGTGACGCTAGCAGTCCCATTACAATGTCGTTAAAACCAGGGTTAAACTGACCCCCCCTGTGGTTGCCACATTTACTACGAATCCCTTGTTTGAAAATGGGCACTATTACCAACTCCCCATCATCGTCCTCATCATCATCATCATCGACAGCATGACATCAGTGTTTAACACCGATGCTTCGCTGCCGTACAACCATGATTTATTTGGAGGCCTTATTGTGAAGAGAAGAATAAAGGTGGACGGGGAACGGACTTTGCTGGTTTACTGCAATCATTCTGAGGTGCCTACACCTCCAAACAATCATTCAGGCAATCTGGATAGGAACTGACAACGAGATCGCCACTGACATCGGTTGGAAGCCATACCTTGAAGCGGCTGCAACCAGGCACAGTGAGGATCACTCAGCTTCCATACTGGAAGGCGAGTAGCACCGACAGTACCCAAACATCTGGTGATTTTTTTCATACCCCAGTTGTCTGAGACGGACTCCTTTTTCTCAAACGCAGGCAAACAGACAAGACAAGCAATGAATGAAAATTTCACCCCCATCTTTGGACAATGCATGAGGTAGGTCATCCGGACCAGAAGCTCGGTGGCGCTTGGGATAACCCCCTTCGAGACTGTAGGGGGTTCCACGTTCACCATTCAGTGTTCTACCTTAACTATGGGTTCCAGATGAGTGGCAGCTGGTGGCCACAATAACTGTCATTCGATGTATTCGGCCCTCCTGTAGATAGGTTCTATGTTCAAGATGGTCGCCCCGTTCTGATCTGTGATGGTTTCGCTAACAGCAGGTCTCCGGGGACCGATAGCAGAGACCAAATGAAATAATCCTCGGGCATTATCAGGTTCCTGGACCTATTTCATTTCCTTGGCTTCCTGTGTCTACCAGAATTCACGGTTGATTCGCACACTAACTTTCACTTGACGTCTAATGATTCGTCGCGTCAAGTTATGTTCGGGACCGGCTGGGATGTTTCTCTGAGGTTTATGCGGTGTCATCGTTCGGTCTGATATCCAGTGCTTGAGTGAGCCTAGTAGCGCCATCTCACAAAACTCCCAGCACTGTGCCAAGTGGTAGCCATCTCGTCCCAGTATGAATTCACATCTGATGCTGGAGCAGTTGGAATAGACTCTAGAAGACTAGTCTGGTAAATTTGTCCAACATCCGGATCTGCTAGTCTTTCAGTTGCCAATCGATTTTTCACACCTTACGTGGCTTTGGAAAAGCTAGGGAGAAACAACTCCAGACGAGTGAGTGGTCAGAGTCTACAAATGGGTTCTAAAACAGTTACTGATCGGCGCCATCGGTAGCTGATGACAATGTGATCGATTTGAGTTTGTGACCGGCATGCCGTTGGAGGACACCATGCGGCCAAACAACTTCGGCTATTTCGGAGGGTAGTACTGTATAAAAACAGCCTGCGGCCAGCACACAGCCGAAGCAATCGTTCACCACTGTCCGGACATACTGAGTCCAGTCCATGTCGACCATTTGATTAAGTCACCGATGTGTCAGAGCTACAGTCAGTTCGGGCGTAAGACAAGACAAACAGGCATCGATCAGCTTCTTGCTTGTGAGGCTCATTCACAGGCACTGCCAGACGAACTACAAAGAGGAGACTATCAACGGGTATCCAGTAAAGCAAGGATTCTTCCCCCAGTGACCTAGGAAGATAGCAATCGATATCAACTACAGCAGTCTCTGGATCAACAGATGCGCGTGCCGAGAAACGAGTGGAGAGTGATGAAGCGGTTAGCTCAATGACTGTGGTTGCATCTTGAATTCTCATTCCTGAGATACAACACATATCAATGCCAAGCAAGTCCACTGTGAGAACGAGAGCAGCTTGTTGACCTGTTTGCTTCAGAGTGTGGACATTAATAGTGGCCGGATAAACTGGGCGTCGAGGCTTGAAGATTGATTTCGAGATGCCTGAGGACGTCGGCACCGGATGACGTGTAGATGTTGCTAGCAAAAACGTTGCGGGACGAATGGAGTTATCAATCTGGGTCTACAAGGATAGAGTTATTAATGGGGTGGGGAGAGAATTATGCGAAAGAGAACGAATGAAGGTGTCAGTAGTAGTCTGTGCTCGCTTACCCGCCTCGCCGTATGCAATAAGTAAGGCGACTCGGCTGATGGCACAACACGACGGCCGATGTGACATGATTTTATTTGTATATATGCAGTTAATGGTCATAAGTGGGCTGGAATACCGCTAAGGCACCGATACCTAGACAGGAGGACGATTATAGTCCTCAAACAAAGCCTATGATTTAAAGGCCTAACCGCAAGGCAGCGGTGTTCGGCTGGAAATGCAAGTACATTACCATTTTTACGGGACACGCCGCCACACATGTTCTAACCCCCAAACTGGAGGACCAGGAGACTCTCACTATTGACCAACCTGGTATGCGAGACTTTGCGAGTGTCACGCGGACACTCTCCTCCATTATAGCTAAATGGGTCGCAGAGGTACACAAATCATCACCCGCGCGGACACTCTCCTCCATTATAGCTCAATGGGTCGCAGAGGTACACAAATCATCACACCACAGTATGGTCCAGTCTATTCGTGACGAGATCACAAGGTGCGAACCGCCGCAAAGTACAGTACCGTAGAAACACACAGTGAAAAGGAGTCAGTAGTGTCATACATTGACGCTGATGTCCGTGGTATCTATAATTCGTCCGAGAGTGCCTGTGAGGGGTGGATGGTAGACTGGCTACAGTGCGACCATTGCCACGTGTGGCTGCATTGAGGTTGTATCGGCAGCTTGCTCGACAAGCTGACGCTCTTATACCCTATTGGCGACCGACGCAACTGAATTTCGGATTGAGTCCGCTTAGGGAGACAAAGATAAGTATCTAAATTACGTCAATATTTGTCAAAGTTCGTGTCTTGCTGGATGTTTTTTTCTGTCGTAAAATCGATCCTTTTTTTCCCGTGGTACGTCGATGGAAACCAGTGTGCGTCTTTTACGCAAGCTGGGCGAACGGTGGTCTGGTTCCCATTGTTTTTCTGAGCATTACTAATTCCTCTCCATTCTGTCTTATCTTCAGATAGGAGTGCTGGATGCAGATCCCACGCCTCCATATTTTCGTTCCAAGTGGTGATAATAGAACCACACTTCCGAACCATTAGCTTTACACGTTCTGACAACGCAAGCATTATGGTGACCAAAGCATCCACGCCTTGCGTTAAAGACAAGCTTGCGTAGGCGTCCAAAAAGTGGCGCAATTCTCCAGTGGGATTGACTTAAACCGGGAAGTACGACTTCTGTCGTGCGTGAAAATGCGTGAAACCACTAGCACTCGCTCCTCAAAATGCTCCGTCTTCTTCTGTGGCTATTAAGTATGCAGTTGCCGAGCCACACAGCATCCGGGTTCATATATACAGATTGATCGGGCGCTCTGGTGCTTTCAGGGGGAAGGAGAGTAGTCTCCATGTGGCGATTGAAGGAGCATATGTTTACACATCTGTCCCTTGTAGCGGCACATTTTTCACAGGGTGTGCTCGGGCGCAGTGGCCTTCAGAATGCTTAGACGCAGTTCACGTTGCCTATACACGCTGACTTGCTTCACTGGCGCTTCAGATCAGACGTGTTACTCCTAAAGGTCAAGTTGGTTCCAGGCTGTTTGTAACTCGAACTTGCCCCAGTAGGTAATCATGAATGAACTAGTGAAGATTGCAATAAAGAGCTCAGTAGACTAAAGCTATAGTAGAGGATGTGTACTCTCGAGTGGGATCCGCTGCAGTTTCACGCAAAATATAAAGCACGGCCAGATTCAACGTAGGAACGTATTGTGGATGCTGTCCTACATAGTCAAAAGTGAAGACCACAGCGGTGGCAGTACCATTTTCGGTGGTGTTTTGAGCAGCGGTGAGTGCATCAAATTAGTTAAATTCGTCGGCGCGGCGGTATTAAATTCCGGAACCTTGGCTGGGGGTACAGAAGGCCCAGATGTGAAGGCAACTCACCGAATGGAGTAACCTGTCCTTTTGAAACAGAAATGGATAGCAAAGGCGGTTATCCGGTCATTAAGGCCCCAAACCACGCTATGGAACCGGTGGACAGCCGACCTGCGCGATAGTCTCTCTCGAAATCTGTGCTTTAGGATCGGCGACCAGGATATGTGCCTAACGTCCTTCTTAGTCCCGTACGGGTACACTAGAAGAATGGCGGTATCGACGGGAGACCGAAGCATTAACTATCACGATAACCAGTGGCAGTCGGTGCAGACCCTCTTGAATGGTAATGGCCAGTAGACGTGGCGAGTCTGATCGACAGAGTCAGGTACAGTGAAAAAGCTCCCACCATGTAGGATCGTGAAGAACCTATTGGGACCGACCGTGAATTGTGTTGCTGCTCTAGAACTCTACTGGAGCCGGTTAAGGAATCATTACAAATGCTGACTAGTCCTTTTAGCTTCACTGTGATGACTAGAGCTGTTATGCCGGAGAAAATATAATACAAAGCGTCCGGTTTCTCGAAGGGCTACTGTTGTATCGTGCGGTGGCCGAGCTATTGGGTTACGCCTGTAGTGCGCCTGCCAGACTACGCGATAGGATGAAGACAGAGAACTGCGGACACTGCTGTATTGCCAGGACAAAACATACAGAGCGTCTGCGTAAATATATAGGATGACTAATTGGCCAAATATGCTCGTTCACTTGTTCGCTCCGTACAGCCAATGATGGTGTTCCGGTCGTGAACATTCTCAGGCCCACTACGCTGATCGTGTTTGGTGGGAGCTGCCAACTCACCTACTTTTCGGACGTGTCGAACCGATGGTGACCTTGGGGATGCGTCTCTCTGCACATGTGCCTTTTCTTCTGTCTGGGCGCGCCCTGACAGCTACAGTTTGGTACCAACCGGTGAGAGCAAAGCATGCATGGGCGAGATGGCCCAAGTGGTTAGAAAGCGAATTTACTGAACGGAAGGCCCGCGGTTCGAACCCGACTTCCCGTCTAGGCTTGGGCAACTTGGCAGTATCCCAGCCCTCGGGGTTCCTTCGGGTGGCATGGTAGTTAGGCATCGAAAGAATGCTACAGCTGAACGATTTTTTATGCAAACAAGGGCTTCTTATAGTGAAAGTCCGGTAAGTAGTTGAATTGAAACGTAGGTGTAGAAACAGAGTGAACTATGTCGCGGATGCTAATACATAGACCGCTTACGGTGTCGAATCGGCCGAAGCAATCGAGCGACGGAATTTACGCTTCAGTAGATGCTACGTCGCATGTCGTTTTCATGAAGGAAAGCATAAGTGTACGGAAAAGGTGCAACGCACCACCACAAACCGACAGCTGTTTTTGAAGGATTATCTGACCGAGGGCTGAGAGGCATGGAAGCGTTTCCCATTTGACGGTTACGTCAAAATTAATGTCTATTTTCAGGAAAACTGGGATGTTGATAATTATGATTGTCGGAGGGCTCGGGATGGACTCCGCTAGCTGGGATTGCGGCTTGTGCGAGATGTGCTCTTGCGGTCCGACGATGCCACGGAGGGAGTTAGACAAGCGTAAAAGCACTCGTTTTTTTGTGGCCAGTAGATTTGCGGTGCTCCTGCTCATAGAGGCCAAACCTAACAGGGCACCGGCCCTCCTGCAGGAGGGCCTCTTACAGGACCGATGCAGGCTGACCGAACGAGGGTGGATCGGGCTTGGGTGTCACGGCTTTCCCAAATCGTCTATTGAAAACCGACCGGAGTAGTGCTTGCCGTAGCAGGAAATAACCGACCAGCTGGGGTGATTAAGCGTTACTATACTTGGAATGGTAGCTGTGACAATCATGAAGAAAAGAAACGTTGATCCAGTCAACTGAACGCGGCAAGTGGCTCACGTCTTACCATCATTTTCTGCGACGAACAATGCAGGACATCCCGCTGCCAAAGAATCGTTTAACACAACCTCGGAAACGGTTTATCGTTAGTTCGTTATATACAAATTAAACCTGCGCGATAAATACTTCATTTTCGACCGCATAGTTACACATGGTCGCTGAATGGCGCTTCAGATATCACTGATTTGTGTCAACAACACTCCCATCACATGTATGTAGAGACCATGTAAGTCGCCGTGGATTGTATTTAAAAAAGCGTTACACCTTACGCAAAGTCGGAGAGTGAATGGAATAAACGCTTACAAACGCTGCTGTAGGGCATATAAACCAAATGAAGGTTCTATTCATGATTAAAATCCTACGGAGCCTTCCATGAACTCCTCGTAGGCCACGAAAATGGAGAATCGAAAAGTTGTGGTAACAGTGATATTCGCCAGAACATAAAGATTGGAACAAATCTCCCTTTTTAACACTGATGACAGTGCGCACTTTGGAGAAGAGCCAGCGTATACAACCGAATCACGCGCAAGCCAGCATACCAATCATTTGCTGCGCACACGTCAGCATTCTGATTGGTTACTCGGATACCGACTGGCTACACAAACCAGGAAGCGCGCATATTCAAATGGCATTCGCTCACAAGCCGAGAGAAAGATGAGTCAAATGCTTAAGGCCCATAAATTAAGAAAATAAAGTTCGAAACAACAAGCGAGAAAATAGTCTGAAACCATACGGAGAATTTATTTCGAGAGCTCTCCTCTTCTCCGTGTGATTCACGGATTCACGTATTGACACCCAGGATCGAGGATATTGCCCAAGTTTCCCGGGTCGCTTCTGTTCTTGTCGGTCAGTGGCTGTCGTTCACCTAAAAGGCGCAAGTGAAAAAGGGTGCAGCACTGCTCTTTATGTTCTCAGCGCGGGGCAGTATGCTTGCCAGCGCGAGGATTCGCATGAATAAATGTTCTAGAAGGAGCGTGGACAACCGCCGGAGGAAGGCCATTCCACGCAACTACTACCCGAAATGAGAAAAATTTTTGTCTAATGAATGTGTGTGCTCTGAGCTTGAAAATTTTCTTAATATGTGCCCGCCGTGTGTTTGCTGGTTCAACGGTGAAAAACCTGTTTGCCAAGCTTTGTTCAAACAGGGCATAAGTACGAGTTAGGTCTCCTCGGATGTGACGGTGCTCCAGGGGAAGGAGATCAAGCATCGCGAGACGCGTTTCGTAGTCCAAGGACTTGAGGCCGGCAACCATTCTCGTGGCGGCCCGCTGGACACGCTCAATGAGGGTAACGTCTTTCGTACGTCCTGAGTAGACAACTTGGTTGGCGTACTCCAGGAGCGGTCTGACGTAGGCCCCATAGAGTATTTGGAAGTCCATGCGAGTAATACGGGAGAAGGTACGTCGGATCATCCGTAAAACGGCGAATGCCTTTTGGGCCGATTTCTCATGGTGTAGTGCGAAGGACAAGTTTGAGGAGACCCAGATGCCTAAATCTTTTTTGGCATCTATCCTCATGATGTTTTCTGGTCCCTTTTCACCATGCATAACAAAGGCATTCGCTGAATCCCCTCCAAACGACACATGGACGCACTTTTCATCATTCAGAGGAAGGTGCCAGTCCAACGACCACTGCTTGGCAGCGTCTACATCCATTTGGAGGGCGCTGGCATTGGAACTCCAGGATTTCAAGTCGTCCGCAAAAAGTAAACATGGACTCGCAAGAACGTCTGGGAGGTCGTTGACGTAGATCAGAAACAGGAGTGGTCCCAAGACGGAGCCTTGAGGAACTCCAATGGAGACCGGCGCTGGAGAGGAATAGGTTGAGCCTATTCTCACTCGGAATGACCTGTCTGATAGGAACGCCTTGATCCAGCGAAGGATTTTCCCTTGAATCCCGTAAGACTCGAGTTTGTGGAGCAGCGGGACGTGTGGGACCCTATCAAATGCTTTTGAGAAGTCGAAAAATATGGCATCCGATATGAGTCCTTCGTCCTTGGCTTGGGTTAAGCTGTCCATAAACACGAGCATGTTTGTCACGCAAGAGCGGTTTGGGAGAAATCCGTGTTGAGCTGGAGATATAAGATTGCTGGAAGTAAGGTGATCTAGGATAGCTCGCTTCAGAATGCGTTCCATCACTTTGCACGGTACGTTAGTGAGGCTTATAGGCCTATAGTTGTCACGCAATAGTCGGTCACCAGTTTTGTATATTGGCGTGGCAATCGCTTCCTTGCAAGCATAGGGAAGGCGGCCTTCGTCAAGAGACTGACGAAACACCACGCGTAGATGATTTGCCAGTGTGGAGGACGTTTCCTTCAGGTTCCTTGGATGAAACTCTTCGGGCCCTAACGCGCAAAATGGGTTGATCTTGTGCATGGTTTGATATATATAATTTAACGTAGGTGAATAGAAGACCTTAACATCACCCTACATTGACCTCTCCATCTTCGCACAACCTTTTTGTGATCACCAACACAATCTTTTTCAATGAAAGTCAGGTGGCCGACATTTGTATTTTTGGAATTCTCGACCCGAACGTAACTACATAACCATGTTTTTTCACACTCGGAACTTTAAGTTGCTTCCGTCTTGCCCAGTAGTAGTGGTGGAAACCTCCGCTAAGCTCTCAGGCTTATTGGGAGCAGATAATTTCTGCCAGGCATCTGGCAGGGTATCTGCCAGATGCACGGCTCTAAGATGCGTCTACTTCAAGTATACCGTCATCTCGAGCTAGCGCATGGATATTTGCACCCCATGTTCCACGTGCCAGGGCTTCATCCAGAAGAACTTTGGAGAGTTGAAGTCACACACCAGCAGGAGATGAGTAGAGTGGTAGCTGCAGAATAACTAATCGTTCTCCGGAGGACTCGATTGGCGACGGTAGGTCACACCAAGGAGGAGAGAATCCGACCTGGGCAGTGGGGTAAAGCGGTCTGTACCGTACATTCTTCATTGGTTGATGGTGTACCGTCAAGCAAGTTTGTAACATGCACGCTATGGAAGCACCAGGGGACAGTGATTATCCGAAAACAGGTGTTCACGACAATTTCTGTGGGTGGAAAACAGAAATAAAGCTCATGAGCCAAAGCCCAGTAAGCAAGGTCGTACATCACCAATACATACATATAAATCAATCAAACTGACGGACACCGTATGCTACACTGGCCTTTTTTTCGAAGAACACCGCCCCCGGTGTACCATGGCCTACGTGAACCGGCCGGTGCTAGTGGTGTGGTGCGTGAGGCTGGTGAGCGTTTGCAGAGGTTGCTGTGCCTGGAACAGCGTCCTCCGTGTGTGGGTGAACTGCGTGCTAACGCTGAGGCCTGCATGCACACATGTGGAGCCAGGATCTTTGCGGTAGGTTCACTAGTGTGTGATACCCTTCCTGGCGTGGTCGCCAATTATGTAATATGCACGCTATGAAACGCCAGGGGACAGTGATTATCCGAAGGCAGGTGTTCACGACAATTTCTGTGGATGCAAAGCAGAAATAAAGCTCATGAGCCAAAGCCCAGTAAGCAAGGTTGCATAGCACCAATACTTGCATACAAATCAATCACCGTATACTACAATGGCCTTAATGAAGCATTCGGAATAACTGCATGACTGACGCTGTTTGCGGGTGTCTGACAACGCAGGGAAGTGGGGCTACCGCATAACAATTGGTATTATCCAAAATAGACGAGGTTTTGCCGAGACTGGCGCTATCCAAACACAGTGGATATTGAGGCCGCTGTAACAAAGTTCATAGATCTTCCTCAGCTTGCAGAACATACCGAAGGAAGAAAGATCAGATATGGCCGCCGACAACACAACGGGAGGAAGCAAAACAAAGATGTCCTGGTTGTCATATGATAAGTGAACGTAAATTGCAAAAAACAGTAACGTGAAGAATGAAACCGGGAGGGTTAGGTGCAGAATTCGGAAAATCTCTGAAAACGTTTCCTGACCCCGAGTTGTCTTGAACAGTTGAGCTGAAGTTGAATCACGGAAAACGTGGCTGGGGGTGATAAAGCACCATAGGGAGTAAATCACAGCAGACGTCACTCAGAACAGCTCTTCTATCGTGATAATTCCCCGAAAAACTGAAGTTCCCTCATCATCAGATGCTTCGGATGGCCACAAACGTGGCCAAATTAAGTGCTAATGTCTCCACGGTCGAGCAGAACCCTGATAACGACACGTGCAACTCAAATGCCAAACGAAGTTAAAGCCAGCTCATGTTCTATCACTGAAATAATCGAACCCGTTTTTCTACGGCCAGAAAGCTCCTCTCGTCCTGGTGGCGTCTGTGATACAGTTTTCGAACAACTAACCGCAGTTCGAGGCCTACACCTTCAAACATGTTGTTCTCACTGTTAAAAACTACTGGATTTTCCCGTCCCCAAGTTTACTGAGAACAAAAATCTGAGGGTTTGAAATACCTTGGAAATTCCCTCCTTTATGATGGTCCTTTATCCCTCCAAGAAGGTAGTCAGGATATTCCAATACATCCACAAAATACTTTCCACTCAGGCCAATTAACCTCTATCGCGCTGCATCCCACTTCACTCCACCCATTGACAAAATGGTGAAAGAGCGTCACCCAGCGACTGGAATACGACGTTGGGATACTGAAAGTCATAGATATGTTTATTATATGGCGCGGAGCCGATAGAAATATCGGCGAATCCCGGGATTTTCTCCAAAACGGACGACTCGCACGCCTAAGTCTGTTCCTCTTGGATGTAGCGGGGTCAGAGTATATTTCATAAATACGACCTCTTAAATTCTGAGGTCGTTTACTAATTTTTCGCCCTTCTCCAAAGTTCCAGCTCCTAAATCACGGTCTAAAACTATTGCATCACGAGCACGCCAGTCGTTGGGTGTATAAATCTAGAAAAAAAACCCAGTGTGAGCATGTTGCGCCGCTTCCTTCAGTGCCCCCAGCAATGGCACCAATCTTCTTCCCATTAAAACTTCTCCTGGACCTTTCTGTATTGGCTTTTTACAGTGAGTTATCTCTTTGTATTTTCCACATAATTTTCACATATCTGAAGTAGGAAATTGCAACAACGTCTTCCATGAAATTCGTTTTAAATGAACAGGATATTTCCACACTACGTCTCATCTGCACCAAGGCCTTCTCAAAAAGTACAAGCTATCATGCACCACTAGGTACTATGCCTTTTCAACTGGAACAATAATCAAAGGTGATGCCAACTACACCTTACCCCTGGCAGGTGGTGCGGCACCCATTGTTACCGCATCTCCCTGGGTAAGCAACCAGGATGCGTGAGTAGAGTTGGTAGTTTAGCAAACACAACCGATGAGCTTTTGCCGCTTGACTGTTGTGTGAACCTGCTGGACCTATGAGCGGGGACTCGTCGGATACCGTACTTCGACTTCTCAAAACCATTTGATAGTGCCCCATGCGCATCTCTGCCCCACCAACCCGAGCCTTACGGGATTCAGGCGAAAATCCTATGCTGGATTAAGGCCTTCCTATCAGACAGAACATCTCAAGTGAAATTAGGCTTGGTGTGCTCTTCTCCGGCGCCGGTTTCCATTGTAGTTCCTCAAAGCTCCGTTTTGGGACAACTGCTATTTCAGATATACGTTAACGGCTCTTGATATTTTCTCGCAAGTCCATGTCCACTTTTTGCGGACAATCTGAAATCCTGGAGTTCCAATACTAGTGCCCTCCAATGGATGTCGACGCCACAATGCAGTGGTCGTTAAACTGGCACCTACCTCCGAATGACGAAAAGTGACTCCATCTGGCATTCAGTGGACACCTACGTCATGCGTGATGAGCATGGACCGGAAGTCGCCACGAGGATAGGCGCCAGAGGCATTTGGTTATCTGACTCTGTTCAAGCACGTCCTCCTCACTGCACCATGAGAAACAGGCCCAAAATGAATCCGCAGTTCTACAGATGATTCGGCGCACTTTCCCCCATATTGCTTGCATGGACTTCCAAACACTCTACGACAGACCGCTTATTGTCTTCTCAAGACGCCCGAAAGAGTGGTGTGCTACGAAAATTGTTGCCGGCCTTAAGTAAGAGGGGTAGGAAACGCGTATCGCTGTGCTTGAACTTTTTGCCCCGAGGTATCGTCGCCCCCGGGGGAGGACCCAATTCTTGCTGACGCCCTGCTTGAACAGGGTTTGGGCAACAGAGTTTTCACCGTTAACCCAGCGAATACACGGTGGGAACATGGTTAGAAGATTTTCACTCACAGGGCGCACATTTTCGTCGGGCAAAATTTTTCTCATTTCGTGTAGTAGCTGGGTGGAATAACCTTCCTCTGACGGTTGTCCACGCTCCTTCTAGAACCCAGCCCAAAGCACTGTTAGACCCTTTTTAATGCGGGTCACCCCGCCTGCAAGTTTACATCCCCGGGCTAAGAATTTGAGGAGCAGTCCTGCACCCTTTTTCCACTTATGCCTTTTATGTGAACGACAGCTGTTGAAGGACGACAATAAAGCCAAAGTGGGAAACTTGGATGAAACCCTCGATCACGTGTATCAATGCGTGATTTTGAGCTAAACCTTATTGTTTGAATAACCCAATTATGGTTACAAAATTATTCCGATAATTCATTTCGGTCGCCCAAAAGATAATCAATGAACTCATGATAAAGCAATTCGGTTCACGGTGACTAATACCTTCGTCACCTGGCACTGGTATATATATCAAAGGTGCATAATTCATTACTCTTGTATACTGAAGCTTGGACTTTGTTCCAGTGAGGAGTTAATTGGTTGGCTGTCACGTTGTCGTATCTCTTGTTCGGGATTCCATTCCGAGTCTTACTCGCCATCTCTGGAAGTGAAGATACAACGGACAAGCCACGCGTTTGTTGTTCTTCTGCTTCATAACTTGGGCGTCTTGTACGTGCCTCAAGTACCGGTGAGATTTTACGTTCCGTACCCCGGTGTACACCGTGAGGACAAGCAGGACGCAGAGCTTTCCGCAAGCAACTGCGCCGCACAGTAAAACAAAACCACTTAAATCGGTTGACCATTTGCATTTCCCAGGCACACGGAAATGCAGGGTATTGTGGTTTTTTATTACTGTGGGACAAGTAAAGAAGCTTTGATGTCTATTAAACGTCTCGAGCTCGCGAGGCTTAAAAGCCGAAAATTAGTGCAGAAGTTCTGCACTAATTCCGCACAGTTTCTGCACCCAGGAGCGGACGCGCTTGTAATGTTTAACGGCACCAAGGAGCCTGTTATAAAAAAATCGAACTACTTATGTCAGTCGGATGTAAGCTACATGGAAAAAGATTCAGGGGATTCGTTAATTGCAGTTACGGGAGGTAATTTCGTTTTACAAACACACCACGAATAGATGGTTATGGTTGCCTGATTTTCGAACTTCATGTTGGCGAGACAATAATCAGCTGATGTGAAAAGATAGGTCTATTGTTCGCTTGTTCACCCTGGATGTCATCCGTCACCGGTTGAACGTTACTGGCTATCGGGTGTCAGTAGTGTTCAACCGACAGACCCATAACATCTGTCATTCAGCAGAAGCAAGACGTCATTTCGAGCAAAAACGCCTGCGTATATATTCATAAAAAACTTTGTAAAATATTGCGATTAACATCAAAATGGAGAAAAGAGATGGTACCAAGCAACAAAAATAAAAGTTCATAATTGCCTCAGCTTGGTTTCGAACAGGAATACTTAGTCGGCTTTGTGACGTTTGCAGGGGAGCGTATAGTTTTTCTCGGCTGTCAGCCTTGTTTGCGCCGCGGTAATGCAATACGTTAATAAAATCTGTACCAAATACGAACCACACGCTAAAATAGCTATGAGAATGTGACCACAGGACTCGTATCAAAGCCGTGTAAGAGGGATTCACGCGCCCATCGAAAATATCCTATTCAAACGGACAAGCATTATCAGACTTCGAAACGCGATACTCATATCCTACCACCTGCTTTATGCAAAAAATAGAATCGTAGTTCGTTACGACTTCACGAAACTTCAATTAAACCATAGTTCAATGGCGTTCAATGAAGATATAACTTTGTGGACGTTACAGTATACACCATTAGTTACATTGGGGTTCTCTGACTTTAGACTGGCCCCATTGCCTGTGCCCGGATTTTAACCACTGAGCCATTCAGTCCTTAAGTTTCTTAGTAGCAATAGTACATACGAGGTACGCTAGTCTGTCTTAAAACAGTGGTCTGCGATGCTACACTGATCGCTTTCCCGTTTAAAGAACCTCCCTCTCTTAGTTCTTTTTGGAAAACACATGGAAATAGCCTTCACTGAAGCGATTAGCTAATATTGGAGCACTGAGCTACGCAATCGGAGGTTCTAATGGACTTACGATGCACGACGTTAACTCCATTGATCTACAAATGCAATTTGTGTGTTTGAGGCGAACGGACAACGGTCGACCCAGTTCAGTTGTCCTTGGCCTTTGCAGAAGTGTGTCCAGTTCTAAGTCGATTATTTTGCAAATAATTAAGAAACACTTAAGTTGATGGTGGATTTATGACAGGAGATGTTGTGATATTTGCCTTTAAAGCAGCACGCTCGAGAAAGGCTCTGGTAAATTAACCACAATCTCTTCACATCAAAGTTAACAACATGAGTAAGCATAATTAAAATTTGGAAATATGAAGCCACAAAAAATCTGCTTGCTGTCAACCATAAAAACAGCCCTGACCATTAATAGACGTAGTAAACTACCCATAAAGTTGCTGGAGAATCTTCGACAGCCCCTGACCGGTTTTGGTTTTATTAGAAGTCACCAGGTAGGCGCAATTCATGAGTTTTTGTCATTCTTATGTTATGCTCAAAACCAAATAGTACTATATTGGCGAATTGCACTCATTTGCAAACAAATTTAGTTTTGTGAGAGGCTCGTTCGGATGCCAGCTAAGTTGCTTGTTTATGATATGTCGAATATCGTAACAAATGAAGTATGAGGCGGCACTGTGACACACATCCAGTGGCTTAAAAACATCAGCTAGGTTTTAGGTAAGGTCCTCGAAAAGCCAAATTTGTTTACAAATGAGTGTTTTCGCCAAGTCCTGAAAATTAATCTCCAATATTGGAATGTTAGCGAGTAGTGGCTTAAAACTTTCAAGTGCGTTAACGAACGTCTCTGATATAAACATAACATTCGAAACTACGAGCATTATGTTGAGCGTTTCATCCCCAAATTTCTATCCTATCAAAGAGAAAAGAAAAAGCCAATGTCAATACAATATAATTTGCATTTATTTACCAGAAATGAGACCGGATACTGAATGAGAACTGGGTACTGGACTTTCACGTACCACTTAAAGGATGCAATACTGAAGCTGTGTTCTCCGGGGCAGTCATCCAAAGTGGCTATGGTGCACGAGCTTATCTCTCCGTAACAACCGTAACAACGTAACAGGTTCCGACACAAATATATCATCCATACTTGAGGACGACGACATTATGCGTTAACGTGATTCAGCTGCTTGTGTTAGCATCCAATTTGGTTCCGTTAAAGGTTCTGTTCCTTCACTCTAATCTGCCCTTACCTTATTTTTGTACTAATTTGCATTTTAATAAAAAGCAACAATTGAACAGGTAGGTATAGAACTACTGCGTATAAATGAGTTGATAGAAAATATTTAAGCGCAAAAACAACAATAATTTCTCGTTTATCAGAACTTTTTAGTGTTGACAGTTCCTTTTCTCATTGTATCATATTTTTATCTTAGGTAACCGGCATGATAAGATGTTTCGTACAACTAGCCTTTTGGAAAAATACCCATTGAAGCGTTTTGCGCGTTAGTATAAGATGTTCCTTTATAGAAGGAATTACAGTTCATAGTTATCATTTAGCAGGAATTTCTGAGAATGATAAGTAACAAGTCATCACTGTCTACATCACTGTAATATATTTCTCTGATCTGACAATTCAGCACCACTCATGTGCTATAAACTATTGAGAATTACGTTTCCTAACAAATAATTGGCAAAAACATTGGAAGGGGCGAGATCGAGAGGTGAGTCGTTAATTGTGCCTTTTGTAGCTATTGTTTGAGGTAAAATAATGCTATTGACCTCTACTAACTAGGTTAGATCTCCCAAAAGCTACAAATTTACGGTAGAGGGTTTATCTGGATATCGTCATTACCCATTTTTATAGCAACAAAAGATTTCCTTGCCTTTTTATTATCTTGAAATGCCAAAAACACTTGCTTTGACCAAACTTGCCAGTCCTAAACGCTTAGCTAAACAAACATTAGGCATATTTGTTTTTCTACCCTCAAGCATCAGTGTGAATAGCAGCGGTCTCACATTCTGTATCAGAATAGCTGTTATTAAGAGGCTGGCGAACATTGTTGGACTAAGGTCTCTACGATCTCCGTCCGAATTTCTAAGAAACCTGCGGGAACATTCACTCCACTTTGGAACAGGGATAACGGCTGGATTAGCCGCGGGCGCAACCATGACCTTAACAGCTATAGCACTTTTAAGCTTCAAATATGGGACTAACTGGTAAATATACAATTTTAGCGGGCTTAATTATACCTTATGGCGGAATAATGTCAGGTTCATCCAAATCAGACTCTTCGGCGATGATTAAACGGCTGTTAGAATAAAGTATTTCATATTCATTGTGTATGCTCGTAAATGTAAGTGGTAGGTTTTCTTCAAAACCTACTATTTTTTCTTGTAATACCCGTTTAGGTGCCTTTTGGTTACATGGATCTAAAGCGGTTTTGTAAAGTATGCACAACTCACCGGGTTTATATTTAGAGCAAGTTTCTGCGATCACACAACCTGACTGGCATTCCAGGTGCAAAATCTCCCACAGGCTTAAATGTAGTATACCTAGAGTGGGTATGTTTTCCTTCTTAAAAGAGTGCACCCATCGAATTAGGACTCAATTTTATCCGTTTTTGTATCAATAAAATTAACGAAGAAGTCCTAGGAAAACTTCTTTCGTTTTTTTGAAGTATACTCCTCCTACAATATAACAAGCGTTGATCTGGCACATGATTTTTGCATGTCTGGCAAGAGTCAGTAGGATCCTCATTTATCTAGAATGATCCGGCCATATTGCCTTGGCTGGAAGACGGGATTTTCTAAAGCAATACTACTTCCGCTTCCTGACTTAGTTGAAACTTTCACTTAGTACACTTTTTGGACCAAGTTCAAAAGACAAATCACCTCCAGATGTGTAACACAGAAAGAGCGGCAAGGTGAATGTGAATGGTAAGCAGTCCAACCAATTTTCGGGTGAGCGGAATTGCCTGAAATTAGGGAGTATAGAAGCATAAAGGTTTTGGTGCTGATTTTCAATCGTAGCGGAGGACTTCTTACATTTCGGACAAACTCGTAAGCTTTTCCTTTAGTTATCCCATAAG
>NW_008751657.1:4835040-4837288 GCF_000715545.1 Opisthorchis viverrini | reverse complement strand
CGACCATTGAAATATCTAGCCCAAAGACCGCCATGGAAACACGGAGTTCAGCTACGAATCACGCAGGTAATCCAAGATGCTCGATTCTCGCGCTACTAGTTAAACAGTAATGTGCTGCAACCAAAACTGAATATCAATCTGCTCAAGTCCGTAAAGCTTTTATGGCCTATAGACATGGCAAATTTTTCGGTAATCTGCTGTGAACAGCCAAGTTAATTTTGCACAGTAAACAAGTTTTTGTTATGGAAAACTATAAGATGATTGACTTAGCCAATAAAATGGGTTGATGAGGACCATTGAGTGACAAATGAGATACAACTTTGCCTCGTTTCACTGAGATTGCCGTTCTGCCAGCATGAACAGTTTACAATGAAAACAAGTGGGGATGCACTTCGAATTGTATTTTTGAATGAGGCTGACATGAGACTTGGCAAAAGGAGGTTGGGGAATCGATGAGGATAGGATCGATCGATCACACATGGGAAAGTTTTGATTGGCTGTTGTTTCTATTCTTGAGCACCATCCCGCGTCATGCAGCGCGGCGCAGACCATTAGATATAATGGATAGGAAACGACATCGAGTCCTCTTTCTGGACTGAAAATCAAAAGAACATCCCTTGGAAAGAAACTCAGCCTTGGACAGCTCAGAAGTCACAATATAAGGTAAAATCCTGTCAACTAGGAATGTGGACGGTGGTGTGTGAATCATTATCGGAGTCGATTCCCCTTTTCCAGTCTTAATTATTCCGCCATTTAGCCACGTGTTCCGGAAAACAGTTCGGATAGCTGTTCCAAAGAGTGGGACAGAGGCTTTTGCTGAATGTACTACTGAGTGCAGGTGTTTGTATGTGGAGTGGTTGGGGAATATCATGAACGAGAGATTCAGTTGAATCTCGTGAAAACCAAACTGATTTGCAAATGAGCGTATTTCTAAAAAAACCGGTTACCATAGTTTTTGATTTTTGCCACATGTATGGCCAGAGATCGGTGGTGTATCGTACGGAGGTGATACACTCAGTGAAAATGTAGCTTCGGAAGTGTAGAGTTTGACAGAAATTTATTTGCGTTTGCAATTTTTATGGGATGGACACCACATCATCAGTGACTGAGCTTATGTGGAATTTTTCAGCATGCCGCTTGCTCCACAGCATAATTTATGCATGCGTTCAGGGAATTTCCCATTGGATTTAAGTGGAGAAAAGATAAGCGTGAAAAATCATTCAACCCGAAGAGACATGTGACTGGGAGGGGACAAATATGCTACAGTGGCGAACAAATGACCCACATAATACACGAATAATGTGAATGCAAACCCCACAAGCTCCCGCACCTTCTGCAACTAATCAGAATTGTGTAGCAGATTTCAAGTGTCCTTGGCGTTGTCTGATTAGGATTTCTTTACAGGTGGCTAAGTCGATTGACACGACCAAGGCAGTCACTGGAAGCATTTGGCAAGTAAATCACATAACTTTAGAGTGAACATGTGTGACCGTTCAGTTAAGACAGTTCAGGTGATTCCAGCATGAGCTGGCAGCATGCTATATGTTCGGGGTTCGAATCTCCGTACGGACAAGGCTATGCACTGCAGAAGATAAGGTAAAGATCAAGACCAATGCATTCCTCCTTTGATATGGACTCACCAGAATAAGTGCACCGGAACGGAAAAAGGGCCCTTCAAACAACAGTGACATAAGGTTGCTGAAAAATCCTCAGCAAAACCAAATTGATATGTAAACAAGTATCTTTTGCTTAGAGTGGATTGAATTCAACTCAGCCAAAAGCATGGTGCAATTTACATGATATGCTTTACAGTAGTTGAATAGGAGAAGTACCACTGAACAATGCACGTTTTAGTGAACCATTCAGACAACCAGCTGTTAGCTAAGTGTTTCAGTCATCATATTTTGGTTTGTCCACATACGTTTCAAACAGTAAAATCAAAACCCCTCAGCCGCTGATAAAAACCTATGAGCCTTTCTGTAGCCTGATGTAAATATTGGTGGCAACCTTGTTATTTATGATCTTGTAACGGTCCACTGACGACACACGGTAACAGGGTCTTGTTTACCATACTCTTGTCTCGGGGACGCATATTACTGTTGATGTTTAGGTAGCGAGGACGATGTCGGTTATCAAGAAACGTTTACGAAATTCGAAGCAATATGTTGTCCGGTAGTTGCACCACTGATTATTCAAACCAAATGTTCAGGAATTTCCGTCTGGTTAAAAACTTCTGCTTTATTATTCC